>NC_079908.1:2980708-3168276 GCF_024868665.1 Triplophysa rosa
ACCTTCGTGAGGTTTTACAACCTACGCGTGGAACCGGTGTCAGCCCGCGTCTTCCAGGGCAACAGATAGGACCGGCATCCGGTAGGACGTACGCCTGCGAAAGCCCTTCCCCCTTCCTCTAGGAGGAGCAGCGGTTATTTCGCCTCCCTTCTTTCCCCACTGGGTAAAGAACAGGCATTCCATCCATCGCTAAGTACCTCCCTGGGGGGCAGGCTGGGCAGAGCAGCCCTGCCCCCTTAGGCCGGGGAACAGCTGAGTTATCTACCACACAGCTCTAACCGGACCTAGTGCTCCAGACGTGGTAACCCCCCCTCCGTGGGCTGTTCCGTCTGATGTATCCTCATGAATGGTTCCCACCTTGGTAACCCATGACCTCCCTAGGTGGACTTCCACCCTGCGGTTAACTCCTTCAGTCCGCACGTTTTCCATGAGTTCTCCCCTGTTGGTGAGACCATGTGGTGTCTGCACTAATTCCCCCCTATGGTAGGATAGTACTCTCTGTAGCGTTTTTCCTCCAGGGGGGATTAATGCTTACCCAGTGGCCCTTACGGTGCTCGGCGGCTTCTCGCTGTTAGAGAATCTGTTAGAAAAGAGAATCTGTCGCTGTTAGAAAATGACGGCCGGTGGCAGGGGCTTCCCACCTTTTTCCTCGAAAGCTCTGGGACCCCCTCCCTCTCCACTGGACGGTTACAATTCCGCGCTAGCGCTCACTTCTGACTCGCCAAGGCCAGTCAACGTCGCTCCGCTAGAAATTGTGACGCGGCGCAGCACTGTGGTGTTTTCCATAGGAAACCCATCTGTCGGCTCAACACAACGTCGAGAGACCGACAGAAAGGGAACGTCTTGGTTACGGATGTAACCTCAGTTCCCTGATGGAGGGAACGAGACATTGTGTCCTCCTTGCCACAACGCTGGCCTCCCACCGTAGTTGTCGGGGGATGCTCAGGCTCCTCAGACCAAGAGGTGAATGAATGCTGCATGCTGTGTTCCTTTTATAACCGGATGTCCAGGGCGGAGTCCGGCATGCAAATTTCATTCGCCAATTTTCATTGGCCTTTTCAAAATAATCAGAAGATGGTTCTCAAGTCAAACCCCNCGCTCCGCTAGAAATTGTGACGCGGCGCAGCACTGTGGTGTTTTCCATAGGAAACCCATCTGTCGGCTCAACACAACGTCGAGAGACCGACAGAAAGGGAACGTCTTGGTTACGGATGTAACCTCAGTTCCCTGATGGAGGGAACGAGACATTGTGTCCTCCTTGCCACAACGCTGGCCTCCCACCGTAGTTGTCGGGGGATGCTCAGGCTCCTCAGACCAAGAAGTGAATGAATGCTGCATGCTGTGTTCCTTTTATAACCGGATGTCCAGGGCGGAGTCCGGCATGCAAATTTCATTCGCCAATTTTCATTGGCCTTTTCAAAATAATCAGAAGATGGTTCTCAAGTCAAACCCCGTCACAACGTCTCGTTCCCTCCATCAGGGAACTGAGGTTACATCCGTAACCAAGACGTTTTCTGGCCTTCCCATATTTCGCTATTTTGTCCACCTTCATTCTGAAATCTCTGTTAGACACACCAGATCATCCTCTACTAGTGACTGTGTGTAGGGCTGCAACTAACAATTATTTTGATAACCGATTAGTTTGACATACTTTTTCCGATTAATCGTATAAAAATGTAATTACATGTTTTGCTTATAATAAGTAAATCAGATATGGGAAAAGTATACACAACTGAACTCATTAGCCTTCTCCCAAAATGTTGTGAATGTCTCCATAATTAATACACCTGGTGAGTTGATTCATGTGTGTCATATTAGAAGCAACTGACAATAGTCTCTCCCAAACGTGGGATCGAGGGGAGGGTCGGCCAAGTTTCATGTGCCATGAAAAGTGAAATGTCATTCAAATGTAGTGAAGTACAGTAAAAAGTAAACAGAAAAAGTAATACTTAAGTACAAATACTCAAAAAGTGTACTTAAGTACAGTACTCAAGTAAATGTACTTCGTTACCCACCTCTGAACTAAATAAGCCACCAAATCAGGGTATTTAGCCTATTATGTACTTTGCAAAGTGCAAACGCCACAAATTGGGTTTTACTAATATAATCTTTAATTTTGTCATTTAAAACACCTCTCCCCTTTAAACTTTAAAACAGCGCAGCTTGAAGAGATGCATACAGAACACGTCTGACTTTAAAACTGCGCACCTCGCGCTGCACGGAGAGACGCACACACCGAGAGACACGTCTGACTTTAAAACTGTGCAACATGTGCCGCACAGAGAGACACGTCTGACCTTAAAACTGTGCAACATGTGCCGCACGGAGAGACACGTCTGACTTTAAAACTGCGCACATGTGCCGCACGGAGAGATGCATCCACGGAGAGACACGTCTGACTTTAAAACTGCGTACCTCACGCTGCACGGAGACACGTGTGACTTTCAAACTGCGCACCTCGTGCAGCATGGAGAGACAAGTGTGACTTTAAAACTGCGCATCTCGTGCAGCACGGAGAGACAAGTGTGACTTTAAAACTGCGCATCTCATACAGCACGGAGAGACAAGTGTGACTTTAAAACTGCGCATCTCGCGCTGTACGAAGTGACGCATCCACGGAGAACCACGTCTGCATTTTAAAACTCATTGTTTATAACGTAGGTATTTGTACGCAAAGTTTACAAGCACAAAACGTACATTTTTGTACATTTTTATTAATGCTGAATCGTTGAATTTCGACGTGTTACAGCGTATAAAACGTAAAAATTGCTACGTATTTTTTTGCCAAAAAACGTAAAATATTTACAATGCTTGTATCTCATTAAGACATTTGTATCCGTGCGTTTTTCAACAATTGTATCATAAGCGATTTACATTTGTAGAACCCTTAACCTACCCCCAAACCTAAACCCTATCTTATAGCGAAGATAAAAATATATCAAATCTAATAGCTCGAAATATGCAGGGAAATTACCGTTTTAGTACCAATATAGCATTAAATATATATTTTATAATCGCAAATCCAACTCCTACCTCGAAACCTAACAATACATTTCTTAAAAATATGTACAGTATAAAGAAAAACACTACAGACAGATAAGTGCAATAACAAAAATTTGTTTATTTCAAAAATACCAAAAATAAGTCCAAATGACGATGCGTTGCAGTCGCAGTTCTCTCTGGTGGAATACAACAGTTTTGTGAGAGAAACAGAGCAGAATTTAAGTTGTTAATCGCTGAAAATATCCAGAATATTATCCTGATCCACTCCATGAAAGTGCGCACTGTGGCCGTCCCGGAAACACGATTTGTTCCGCGCATGCGCGAAACTGACGTCACTTCCTGTTATCGCCGACGTTTTACGACAGTCTTCTCGACCTGGGACCAGCTCGGAATCTGGCAGGGGTGCATTTCTCGGCATTACACCTGTTCCGGGTGTCTTCGAATTTTATCATCAAAGGTAATTAAATTGCGTTAAGCGATTTTATAATTAAAAGGAGAACTGACAATCTGTTACAACCTGGGTCATGTGCTTAATTTACAAAGTTATGTTTAAAATATCGAGCTACATTAACTGTACTTGTTAAATTCCCGTATAGAATAAGAAAACGATAGAACCCTTCACAGAGATGCTAATGGTTTACATTAAAATACTACTATGAACCATTAGCTTTTACCATTAAAACCATTACAAATTTCTTTCTTTGTAGTGTGATTTGTGCATTATTTTATATATTAATTATAAAATCAATTTATATATAAAATTGGTTAAATTTATGTGATGTTTTTATTGACCTTTATGGAGTTTAATTTTAGTCAGATATCAGATAATATGATATTTCTTTTAACTGCAACTTTTTCATGCTTTTTTTCTTCTTCAAACAGGCGACAGACTCTTCTACACCGGCCCAATTAAACAGTACATGCGGCTAGTTGTCCTGTCCGAGGAAGACAACCTGATGGTTTTGGAGATAAGACTTACAGAACCATATTTAGGTTTAGACTTAAGATAATTTACTGGCCTTGTTCCAGGCATGTTATTTGGTTACAGTTTCCAAAAGGAGCCTCGTTCTCAGGCTTCAAGTTTGTATAGAGCCTCGTTCACAGGCTTCAAGTTCATCAAAGAGCCTAGTTCTCAGGCTGCACACCTGATAATTTAATTGCACGTTATGTAATTTTGTGTTCTCTTTGGAATCCCAGACACATTGCAAGCTTCATTGACCCAGGATCCTGGACTGAAAAAACAGGAAGAGACCTTGAGGTATGTTTTAAATGATGGAATTGTGTCAAGCAAATGTATGTATATAACTAAACATGTTTATTCGACTGTGCTCTGGAATACTTGATTCTGATTGGCCAGTTGCAACATTCCAAGGTTTGATATTCCCAGATAACAAGCACACAAAACTAATAACACATGGTAACCCAGTCTTTATCACACTGTCAGGCTTTATTCTGCGATAACAACCTGCTGCCTGTACATCATCCCTTACCTAAAAATTGCAGTTGTTTTTTAAACTAACTGTGGATGCACTTTTCCTTTTCCAGTTTTTTCCTCAACAGTCCAGTGGGGATTCTTGTGGTGTCTACATGCTGATGGTAAGAATGTTTAATTTATCAAAGCTGTTAGATAATAAAACCAAAGTCTTACCGTGTTATTTGTGTTTCACAGTATGCTCTCAGCATCTGCACATCATGTCCCTTAACATTCACAGAGGTAAGCTGGATTTTCACACAAGTATGTCATTGAACTACTGGTATGTGTGCATTTTTTTTGTGTGTTTGTGTGTTTTAGGAGGAGGTGCCATTGATTCGCCAGTGGTGGTGCATTAACCTCATGGAAAGATTTTGCCTAGAAGGGTATGATAGATTCTACAGATATAATTTCAGTATCTTGGCTGTATTAAGTTAGCTAAAGCTATTACATAGAGTTCATATACATTTACATATATTTTCAAAGGCATGGACAGAGGTTTGCATACTGGACCGAAGAAGCATCCCAACTCCTTCAGGGGATCGTTGAGCCTGTGTTTAGGGTGTCGAAATTCACCACCACCAAACTGTCACCCAGCAGAAGAGTTGTGGATGACAAGGACATTGATAAGGTTAATGATTATACAGTAGTGGTTATACATGAAGCATTTGCATGATTGCTGAATAAATAGTATAACTGTTGTGCCATTTTACTATGTAAGGAATAAATGACTATAGGCCATTTAATTAGTCAACCAATTAGAATGAAGCATAAACTTCATTTACTTCAATAGGTGCAGCAGCCAACCATTGTCCGAGACCTAAATACAGCGTGGTACTGGGTACAGAATCACAGACACTTATTCCGTGGGGAGGTGACAGAGCCTGCCTTTTTGCAGATGAACAGGGGTGATCAACAAAATGCCATCAAGAACCTCTTGGGGGGTCAATTCTCTGAGGCGAAGGATGCCTTTTTGTTTATATTTCATTACCAAGAAGACATGGAAACATTTTTGTCGTACTGTGTTGATGACCAAGGCCTAAAGGTCAATGCTATGTTCTACAAAGAGAAATGTAGTGTGTGAGTGTGTGTGCGCGTGTGTGAGTGAGTGTGCGTGAGAGAGAGTGTGCATGTGCGTGCGTGTGTGTGTGTGTGTGTGTGTGTGTGCGTGAGTGAGCGAGCGAGCGTGTGTGAGGAATGGAACAAATGTAGAAATAAATTGAAAGAATATATATATAACTGTATTCTGTGTGTTTCTTAAATGCAGTTAAATATCTAGAACAGTTATGTAGAACCTATCTTTAGAAAATGAATAGAAAGAAAACACATCTGTATGAACATCTGTATTTTCCAAATTGTGTCTAGCAAATTTAAACAATTCAGTTTAATTTGACCATTTATTTAATTCAATGAAGTTAATTTGTGCCACATATTAACCAAATTTTAACCGAAATGGATCGGGTAGTTATTTTTTATGACCACCTTAAAACAAACATGCATTATAATTCAGCAACAATTTAACAAGCCAGGAAATATCTCAAAGCACTGTAAGAAACAAATTAAGAAAAAAGAAACTTATACAGATATAATAAATACATTTATTAATAAATGTAATAAAAAATATATATATTAAACTCCGAGTGTAAAACAACAGCAGTAACGGTATAGCCTACATACCCGAAACTGCCGTAGTGTTTCGATTTATTTCAGACATGAAGTGACGTCAGTTTCGCGCATGCGCGGAACAAATCGTGTTTCCGGGACGGATCGGGTAGCCACTAGTGGTGGGCGATACTGCAAAATTTGGTATCGATCCGATACCAAATACATATAGGGTCAGTATTGCCGATACCAATACCAATACGATACTTTTTACTTAAAAAAATACTTTTGTGTAGGGGAGAGCAGTATGTCATTGTTTCTCAGGTGAATGAATGATCAATTCTTTAGACAATATTTTTTATTAATGTATTGAAGTCACAACGCTTCTCTTCCTCTCGGCCATCCTGATCTCTCATTCAATGTGCTATCAGCTTCGCTCACTCAGTTCGCTGCTCCTCGGCGCGTTGTGTCAGTGAGTCACGTGACGACACAACAACGAATCGCAGCAGGAGGGGGAGGAGTAGCAAAGTGGGCCAGGATGTGAAAGCAGCGTTTGCTCAGGATTGTAGAGGTAGAAGACACGAGCAAAGTATAATGAACGTAGAGGTGAGATATTTAAATTAAAATATCGATTCAATTACAATTGTATTTATCTGATACCAATACCAGTGTTGGCATCGATACTATCGATATTTAGATTGATCCGCCCACCTCTAGTAGCCACATCTCCTACAAACACACCTCGGCAAACAAACACGGCATGTCGCAATCTGTGACGAAGCAGGCAAGAGCCAATGAGCATTCGAGTTTCCTGCCGTAAAATCTGTTGTAAAACTACGTGACGGCGCCGGCGGCAACTTTTGAATTTGTGACGAGCGCATTAGTGCCTGTTGCTGCTAACGGTGGCTGCTGCTCAGGATGGAGATGAAGATCGCCAAATAATAGCTTGGATTTGGCTCTGTTCCTCGCAGTCGAATGGATTCTGAAGATATTACATGTGATGAATAAAATTGATTCCTTTTGTAATTATTTTGGGTTTTTGGTGTATTTCATGGTTCTACTGTCAGCCACAGCATGTTGGAAAAAAATGCTTTTGTGTCCCATGGCAAACAAAGCCAATATGACATGATAAGTAATGGTTAAACGATTGCAGAAATGTTGTTCATTTTAAAGTTTAAAGTCTTGTTTCTTCTAAACGAGTTGGCCACAGAAATTACACAGAACCGAAATAATTTCATAATAAGTAACGTTAAACGAGTAAACCTTAATAAATGCAATTGAAAACATAATGTCATTGATGTGACAAATAAATACAATATAATAAAATAAATAATAATGCCGCAATTACGATATTAAGGATTCATTTGTAAGTCTGTAAAGTTGTTCACATGTAAATAATTAACGTTTTATGTGTCGTCAATACATCAGTATTATGCGTTTAGACGCTGTAAATATACGTTTTATAGAACCACATTTTACGCAAAATACTTACGAATTCTCATGAGATCACGTTGGTATTGTACTGTATATGTATATGTGTGTTTTTAAATTATGTTTACCTGCCAAGTGACTGCGGATGGAAATTAGCCTGTCGGCTAAATTCGGTACAATGCATGATATGGAAACATTAATGTTATAATTGTACATGGTCCCTTTCAAATAAACTTAAACAATAATAATGAACAGCTAACA
This sequence comes from Triplophysa rosa, assembly GCF_024868665.1. Classification (NCBI taxonomy): domain Eukaryota; kingdom Metazoa; phylum Chordata; class Actinopteri; order Cypriniformes; family Nemacheilidae; genus Triplophysa; species Triplophysa rosa. The sequence continues at coordinate 2,988,477 of NC_079908.1, forward strand.
ATATTTAAGTGGATTCACTCCTGGTTGTCTCTCCCGAAACTATTCCATATTTAAATTTATTTTTATATAGCGCTTTTCACAATGCATTGTTCCAAAGCAGCTTTACAGGAGAAAATAAGAAAAACTGAATAACACAAAAAAGGTAAAACACAGCACAGTGCATGGTGTTCATAGAACAAGCAAGATTATTCTAGTCAATAATATCTAATAAATGCAGTCTCCCGGTGGTTTATTTAGCATTTTTGCATTAAGTGATCGCTTGGCTGAAAAGATGTGTCTTTAATACCCTCGTATAGTATCGGGAAGGCTATTCCAGAGTTTAGGTGCTACGTATGAGAAAGCTCTACCCCCTTTGGTGGATATAGTTATTCTATGTGTTATCAAAAGTCTGGAGTTTTGAGATCTTAGAGAGCGTGATGGGTTGTAATGTGGTAGAAGCTCTGTTATGTAGGTAGGGGCTAAACCGTTTAAGGCTATTGAGTTACATGTTTAAAAATGCATTAACCAGGAATTCCTAATATTTTGTTGCGTGAGAAAATAAATGTTTTTTTTTGTCTACATCATGTAGATGTAATGCGGTTTATATAGTTATATTATTAGACACTAGCCAAACACAGACCGGAAGTTAACTGCAGTCCCCACGTGCGAATCCGATGAAACTGCCTATATGAAGTGGCCCTCGAAGCCAAAAAAAGCCTACTGTATTATCTGCCTTCAAACAGCCTACAACTTGTCTACAGTTATTGTCAACAGCAATCCATTTGTTTTTCCCAACAAATCTTTAACACAGGATGTGTTCTTGTATTCCATCTGTGCCTATGGTGTGTATGCATCCAGATTCATATTTCCATCAGATTTGGCTGCTGTGTCACATATTATTTACAGTAGTGTTGTATAATGATCTGTTTAAGATGCTGTGTTAAATTTAATCCTAGTGTCCTGTAAACATCTGTTCTGCTATACAGAACAAAATTTAATGTGTTAATGGTGAGAAGATTTTGATATCATGTGTCTATTAGAGTTAATAGGAGTGTAATGATTGCAAAACAAAGCTACAAAGCTATGCTGTTTTTATTACAATATGACATACCAACAGTATGTCTGTTTAATCGTACTGGTTGAGCTGTCGTTTTTTTATTTCCTTTCTTTGTTTTTTGTTTAAAAAAATACAAGATAGACCTATTCAATTTGATTGTTTTACATATAAAGTTAAATTAAACCTAGAATGTTGTCAATTCTATACCAAGTTGTAGCTACAACAAAACATGTTATTGTAAATCATTAATGTTTTGACAGTAAAAAAAGTGATACTGTCATATTCAAATTGTGAGCTGTATGTATTGTTATCAGATTTGACTGGATGAGAGGTGTTGATATAAGACTGTAATTCATTTGACGTCTGCCTTCTCCCTCCACATACACAGCTGTCTGGCTGAGAAGGGACTGGGAAATTGAGAAGGATGTCAGTAGTACAATGGCAGCTTGGTCTGGCCTGCACAGTCTACACCATTTAGTATGTTAGTACGGTTCTTATTTATAGACTATACAGTGTGTAAATGGGCATATGTCATTTTATCAAAGGGTTTTCAAAAAGACACATGTTAATAAACGTGGGATAAAACTACTGCTGTCTCCAGCATGCAAGTAAAAGATAGTTCCCAAGTAATTTTTAACAGGCAGTTGAAGCTTTCAGTTTAATAACAGTCATTCATGCATGAGAAACATATGGTGGTTGGATCTATCCTACTGAGCTTATCTTGATTTTGCTGTCCCGACTCTTGATGTGGCCTGTTATAGAACTACATTTGCATGAATATTGACTGGCTCATACTTCCTGTTGCAACATGTAGTGCTTACATTATTTTGTGTTAAGCAATATATTTCTAGCTATTTTATTTATTTCACTGTCTAAAAGAGGTAGAATTTGTTTATGGACAGTGAGCTCACTTAGCGCTTTACATTAGGTAAGATCAGACATACCTCTTACAATATATAACAAATGAAAAGTATGTAATTCGATGTAAATTTACACAAAGAGTCAAAGGTGCATGTCAACAACTGACTTATATGACTGGATTGCAAACAGAATGCTAAACTAAAAGTAGGAGGTATAGCCACCGGAAGTGTTCAAGCAGCCATGTTGGTATCAACTGGTATCATTTACATACATCATTACACATAATTTACTAATGTGCTATTCTTACTCTGGAATAGGACAACTGTCTGCACTGCAGAGTCTGCGTGACACTGAAAAAAAAGACTTAATTTCCCCAATGGAAAGCATATTTACAATGTCTTACTCGTTCCCTAGCCCCTATATACTTTAGTGCACTGTGTGCAATTCACAATTTAGGCAATAGAAAATGTGTGAACAAGCAGCGTAGCGTTTTTATAATATAAGGGCGTGATGCTTAACATTCTAGAGAGCATTTGATATGATGAGAAGCTAAAATGCAAAATAATGTAATCAAAATCCTAGATTTTTACTGGTAAGGTGAAACGTCTCGGTTACGTTTGTAACCTCGGTTCCCTGATGGAGGGAACGAGACGTTGTGTCGAACCGACAGATGGGGTTCGTCCTTGAGAACCAATCGCTTCTGACTTCTCTAGAAAAGGCCAATGAAAATTGGCGAATGAAATTTGCATGCCGGACTCCGCCCCCGGATATCCGGGTATAAAAGGGAGACGGCATGCCTCATTCATTCACCTTAGTTCTGAGGAGCCTGAGACCTCTCACGACTGCTGCAGTGGACAGCACGTGTTGTGGCAAGAGGACACAACGTCTCGTTCCCTCCATCAGGGAACCGAGGTTACAAACGTAACCGAGACGTTCCCTTTCTGTCGGTCTCTCGACGTTGTGTCGAACCGACAGATGGGGTTCCAATGGAAAACGCCATAACACTGTGCCCTGTCACAATCTCAACGAAGCGACGGTGACTGGCCTGGGCGTGTCAGCCGTGAACGCTACCGCGAAATTGTAACCTACCAGTGGGTAGGTAGGGGGTCCCAGAGCTTTCTTGAAAGGTGGGAAGGCCCCTACCTTCGGCCTCACAGGCGGCGGCCTTGTTTCTCTAACAGCGAGAAGCCGCCCGGAACCGTAAGGCCACTGGGTAAGCGCTACTTCCTCAAGCGGGGGATGCGCTACAGAGACCACTTCCTACCACAGGGAGGAGACTAGTGGAGATACCAACATGGTCTCACCGATGGGGGAGAACTCATGGGAAGAAAGTGCGGACTGAAGGAGTTAACCGCGAGGTGGAGGTCCACCTAAGGAGGTCATGGGTTACCAAGGTGGGAACCAGCATGAGGATACATCAGACGGAACCGCCCTGCTGGGGGGTTGCAACGTCTGGTAGCACTAGGTCCGGTTAGAGCTATGTTGCGAATAACTCAGGTGATACCCGGCCTAAGGGGCAGGGCTGCTCTGCCCAGCCCGCCCGCAGGAGGTGCTTGCTAGTGATGGATGGAGTGCCTGTTCTTCACCCAGTGGGGGAAGAAGGGAGGCTAGTTAGTACGCTGACCCCCTTAGGAGAAAGGGGGGAAGGTACTGTCATAGGCGTACACCCTACCGGCCGCCAGTCTTGCCTGATGCCTGCAAGACTCGAGCCGATACCGGTTTTACGCGGAGGCTGTAGGACCTCGCGAAGGTGATGGGTGTAGCCCAACCCGCAGCTCTGCAGATGTCTGCCAGAGAGGCGCCTCGAGCCAGTGCCCACGAGGAGGCTGTACTCCGTGTGGAGAGAGCTCTCACCCAGTGGGCGCGGGCGATCTTAGGACAGGTACGCCATAGTGACGGCGTCCATGATCCAGTGCGCCAATCTCTGTTTGAGACAGCCCTCCCTGCTGATCTCCAAAACAGACAAAGAGCTGCTCAGAGCTCCTGTGGCTCTGTGTGCGGTCCAAGCAGAGGCGCAATGCGCGTACTGGACACAACACGGATGGGGTTGGGTCTTCCTCCCCGGTGGGGAGCGCCTGTAAGTTCACCACCTGGTGTAGGGGGAGTGGTGGGAACTTTGGGCACGTAGCCGGGCCGGGGTCTCAGGATAGCGTGAGAATCACCGGGCCCGAGTTCTAGGCAATCTGTGGACACGGAGAATGCTTTTAGGTCCGCTACCCTCTTGAGCGCCATCCGGAGAGCCGTCTTCATCATGAGGTGAGAAAGAGCGGCATCTCCGAGGGGCTCCAGGACCGCATCAAGGTCGCAAGAGGGTACGGAGCGCGGGTGAGGCAGTGCCTTCCCGCACCCCTTAGGAACCAATTGATCAGGTTGTGCTGTCCTAGAGACTTACCAGCAACTGGGTCGTGATGAGCGGCAATAGCGGCTACATACACGTTCAGTGTGGAAGGGGAGAGATTACTCTCGAGTCTCTGGAAGGACAGCACGTTCCCGATCGAGCAACTCCGCGGGTCTTCTCTTCGAGAAGAGCACCAGGATGAGAAGAGGCACCACTTACAGGCGTATAGCCGCCTAGTGGCCAGGGCCCTAGCCTGAGTGATGGTCTTAACCGCCGCAGGGGGTAGGCCACTCAGGATCTCCTCGTCCCGTCCAGGGGCCAGACATGGAGGTTCCAGAGGTCTGGCCTGTGATGCCATAACGTGCCCTTCCCCTGGGAAAGCAGGTCCTTCGTCAGGGGAATCGGCCAGGGGGGAGCTGTCGTCAAGAGCATTAGCTCCGAGAACCAAGTCCGGTTGGGCCAGTATGGCGCAACTAGTACACTTGATGCTCCTCTTCCCTGACCTTGCACAGGGTCTGTGCAATGAGGCTCACTGGGGGAAGACGTACTTCCGCTTGTCCCACGGCCAGCTGTGCGCTAGAGCCTCCGTGCCGCGGCAGGGAGTACCTTAGCGGCAATGGGTGGTGTCCAGGGAGGCGAAGGGGTCTACCTGAGCCCGCCCTGACTGTCCCCAATGAGCTGGCTACGCGGGGGTGGAGTCGCCACTCTCCGCGAGGCGTCAACTGACGAGAGAGCACATCGGCTGTCTGGTTCAGGTCACCTGGGATATGTGTGGCCCTGCGGACTCCACAGGAGGAGGCGTCGGGCGAGTCGTGTTAGCTGCCATAAGCGAACGCCACCCTGGCGGTTAAAAACGCTACGGCAGTTGTGCAGTCCGACCGGACCAGCACGTGCTTGTTCTGCACGAGAGGTTGTAACCCCTTCAGTGCGGGTAGCACATCCAACAACTCTAGGCAGTTGATATGCCTGCGCAGGCGGGGGCCCGTCCATCGCCCCGACACTGCGTGCCCATTGCACACGGCACCCCAACCCTGCAGGCAGGCATCTGTCGTCACCACGACGCGCCTCTTGACCTGCCCGAGAGGGACCCCCGTCCGTTGAAAGGTCATTGAAGACCAAGGGGTTAGGGTGCGTCGGCAGAGAGGCGTAATCACCATCCGCCTGCTGCCGGTGTGCCACGCTCTCCAGGGAACTCGACTCTGTAGCCAGTGTTGGAGCGGTCTCATGTGCATCAACCTGAGGGGTATCACCACCGTCGAGGATGCCATGTACCCAGGAGCCTCCTCCCGCTGACTGCTTGAAATATTCCAGGCAGTTCAACACTGACTGAGCGCAGTCGCGCTGTAATGGAGACAGAGTTGAGTTCCATACCAAAAAAGAGTATGCTCTGCACAGAGGAGAGCTTGCTCCTTTTCGGTTGACCTGTGGTCCCAATCGATCTAGGTGCCGAAGCACTAGGTCCCTGTGTGTACATAACAGATCTCACGAGTGTGTCAAATGAGCCAGTCGTCGAGATAGTTTAGTACCCGCACACCTCTCTCCCTGAGGGGAGTGAGGGCGGCTTCCACGATCTTCGTGAAGACTCGTGGGGACAGGGACAGACCGAAGGGGAGGACTCTGTACTAATATGCCTGACCCTCGAAAGCGAACCGTAGGAACGGGCGATGACGAGGGAGAATTGAGACATGAGAGTAAGCGTCCTTCAGGTCGATTGCCATGAATCCATCTTGACATCTGACAGATGCCAGGATGCGCTTCTGCGTGAGCATCCTGAACGGCAGCTTGAGTAGGTGCCTGTTCAGGGTACGCAGATCTAGCGACCCCCGCTCTCTTGGGGACAATGAAGTACGGGCTGTAAAACCCGTTGAACATCTCGGCTAGAGGGACGAGCACGATCGCTTCCTCACCAGAGGGGTGGCGACCTCGGCCCGAAGCACGGGGCATCCTTGCCTCTGCTGAGGTTAAGAGGATGCCCCGAAACTTGGGCGGGCGTCCGGGGAGTGGATCGCGTAGCCGAGACGGACCGTATCCCGTAGTCACCGTGACGGTTTGGGAAGCTCTTGTCAGGCTCCCAGGGACCGACAGGGAGGCTAGGGGTACGTTCTGCTTCATCGACCTCCCGGGGGTGGTTCGATGGCTGGCAGTACGGATCCCTCGCCGGGGGGGGGGACCCCCGGGGAGGAGATCGGCTCTGCAGTTTTACCTGTCTGGCGAAGATGTAGCACAACGCACCATCGAATGAGAGTGCTTGGGCTGATGATTATCCTCGACATTGGGTCTCGCCGCAACGTCGAGTTGCCGAACACCGTCGTGCAGAGGGTGAGAGCGGCTGTGATAATACCCAGACGATATGCGGCACAAAGCACCGTCGAATGAGAGTGCTTAGGCTGCTGATTATCCTCGACATTGGGTCTTGCCGCAATGTCGAGTTGCCGAACACCGTCGTGTAGAGGGTGAGAGCGGCTGTGATAATACCCAGATGATATGTGGCACAAAGCACCGTCGATTGAGAGTGCTTAGGCTGCTGATTATCCTCGACATTGGGTCTCGCCGTGACGCAACGTCGAGTTGCCGAACACCGTCGTGTAGAGTGTGAGAGCGGCTGTTATAAACTCCCAGAGAGGGAGAAAAACTTTAGAAAGGTATTCTCGAACTCCCTGGGGTCTTCCCATGAGGGCCGCATTGGCTTTCGCCGTGGCTGCTGATGGGGTGGTGGTCTCCTCTTCGAGACATATATTAGTGTTTATATATTATATAGCATATTTTAAAAACTCTGCCCTTCGAAGGGAGTAGGGCATAGGAATTATAACTTCATTTTGGAATTTTCCCCTCGACAGCTCGTGACGGTTCGGTACGAATAACGATACACCCCTATTTGGTTATAGTATATCCTTAAAATATTTCAGTACATCAGATCACTAAAGTGGAACATTTATTTCATATCTGTTGAATACAGAATTATTCATTTAACATATCGTCGCTATCCATTTGATAAAGATGGTAACTAGCGTTGCTACTTAGTAGTAGACTCTTACCTCCTATATCTGGCCGCAGCTTGTTGTCATAGCCATCTAGTAAGCTGTTCAAAATATGTGTAACATCACTCTCGTAAACTTTGGGGGTCAGAACCCATGTTTTGTTGGTCACTTCATCATCATCACTTTCCAACTGGATAGAGCTGTTATAGAAAAAAATAAAAACAGGTCAAATAAAATGTAAAACAAACAATGCACACTTTTATTTGTAAAATGCAACATAACCAAACATAACCATCCTCATTTTCTTATTGTCTTGATATTATACACTTTCTTGTTGACAAGTTGTTGAGACATAGAAAAAAATCCTTAGAAAGGAAAAGTGTTAAAAGCTACTCAACTCTAAATGAGAAAAATAACTAAAATAAATGGTCAAGGCATTTTCAAATAAAAATAGTCAGACATTGTTGAAATCATTTCTGAGACACTATAGTTGCATGGGAGATAACTGTGAAGCTACTGAAGCACTTTCTTTAGAGGTTCGCAAGCCAAAAAAAAATGAATGCAAGCTGCATGTGTTCATGTGTGGAGATACAGTCACAGAAAACAGGAAAAGAAACTGCTGAAGTTTCTTCCAGAGACCCCCTAATGAATATTTTCTCAACACCCCTTAAGCTGAGGCCATTCATCTAAATGACATATTGTGGTGAGTGTTTTTATTTTTTAAGTAGAGTGCGGGGGTGATAATGCCGGTTGGAGACAGACAGACATACAATAATAATGTTGCATTAGCGGTGGAAGCATTCCCTCACTCTGCGTTTCACTCTAACAGCACAAGAGGATTATGGGTAGGGAGGGGAGGTGTGCTAATTGTAAACCTCCCTTTTACACTGCATTTTTTCTTGTGTTCAGATTCTGTGTGATTATAAATCAATTTAATTGCACACTACAGTGTACATAACTTATCTGTTGTGTTCAGAATTGAGTTAACACTTGTGTTAGTGCAAACATTCTCTACTGTATCTGTCTGCCTGTCTGTTTTTCTGCCAGTCCATCAATCCAACCATCTATCCATCATCCATCATGGCTGTTTGCACTCAAAATACAGATGTACATATGTGTTGTACATTTGGATAGACGCAACCACACAATATCAATGTATTTACAGCTTTAAAAATGTAAACACTTGGACCACTTATGTAAACGTCCAACAGATCCTCATGAAGTTATAGAGGTGTATTAATCGAAAGGGTGTCAAGGTTATTGTACTGTACATTTAAATATGTATTTTACCTACATCCAAACGCAGAAAAATATACTGTATGTGTGCTAGAACCACGTTTTACTTACAGTGGGAATAATAAAATACTAAATCACATTCTACATTCACATTGATCGACCGTCCTCATGTTCATAGCAAATCCCTCAATACTGGAGCAATGCATTCAAAGATTAAGGTTGGAGAGGCAGAAAGAGCTGCAGATTTGTCTCATATGAATGCTCCTGAGGACCTTGGCAAAGCATTCAAAAAACAATAGATGGTGTGAGGCAGTAACCATGGAGTCAGTAGAAGACAGAAAGGCATATAGTTGATTTCAACAGCTTGTTATGCCCATTAACCCATTTCAACAGAATATTTTATATTAATATTTTTAAGCCAATAGGTAAACAGGTGAAGTAAGACTCTACCTTGACAATTCTAAAAGAATTTAGATCAATTTAATGTCCCTGAAGCCTGTCAAACATACTACCTAATCGTCTGATTCCAGTGCACATTAGCCTTATTCACATATTTCCATTCAAATAAGCACAATTCTAAAAATGCCATATTTCTATATTTGTTTCTGGTGCAGACACTCATTCCAAATGAATTCCGATCACATCTGCTATGAGTTTGGCCAATAATTCCAGATATAACATCAAACAAAGTCAACGTATTCCGAAAAAAAGTCATTGGCTTCCCCTTGTCACTGCAATTCATAAGTATTTTACATGGTGGCTAATTTGTATGGATTTATACGACTCCATACTTTTTATTATACAGTAATTTGCGGGCCAGTAATGGTTGAGTTTAGGGGTGGGGATTCAGTATTGCTTTTCTACTAATTGAACGTTTCTGTATGATTCATATCGTACAAATCGATAAGAATTAGCAGCCTCATGAAATATTTATAAATTCCGGTGATATCAGGTTGGATCTATTAACGCGGGTACTATGTTGGGTAAGTAATGTTAAACCCTCAATAGAACCAACAGAATTTAGAACTTAAGTACACTGGAGTGCAAGTAACCTAGCTCTTTTGAGAGCATACTACAAATAGAGCTGAACTATGAGAGACGATTTTTGCCTTACTTCAGAATACATAATAAACCTCTAATATACATACATTTTAAAGAACAGACATTGTGATTATATAAGATATTTGAAATGCTGTGCTTCTTTATTCGTCAAGAGAATCTGTAATTGTATGTTACCTTTATTGGAAATCTCACATATTAACATACAAGTACATTGAAATTAAAATGTCAGTGAATGCGAACAGAGAAGAGACTGTAAACTCTTTCTCAAAGGTAATGCTAAACTCAAAATGCCTTGATTTGATATTAAAGGTTCAGCAGAGATAATCTAACCTTTCTAAAAAAAACATAATCTGTCCATCTTTTCTCTTGTTCGGTGTTTATGAAGGATACTAAAATAATTTGTAAACTCTAAAGGACGCATTTTAACTTCTTTATTACAAACAATCTTAGGAAGATAGATCTAAATTATTGATGTAATTTATATTTCACTCCTTAATGTACATCTGTCTTCATAAAGGCTGGAATAATACACTACAAGACTTGTGCTCAGATTTTGCCCAGATTTTCAGTCTGGACTTATTTATCGTGTAGTGTGTGATCCCTAGTTCCCTTTCTGTCGGGCTCTCGACGTTGTGTCGAACCGACAGATTGGGGTTCGTCTTGAGAACCTATCATCTTCTGAGTATTTTGAAAAGGCCAATGAAAATTGGCGAATGAAATTTGCATGCCTGACTCCTCCCCGGATGTCCGGGTATAAGAGGGAAGCCGGCGTGCTCATTCATTCACCGTTTGTTCTTCAGAGCCTGTGCATCTGATGAGCGACACAGCGATCTTCAGTGATCAATATTCTGCTGGAATCTACGACTTGGTGCAGCGGACGGTCCCTTCCTGCAGTGACTCTCCCTTGGGTATCTCGGCAGTTCCGGAGGTGTTCGAACAAATTTCCTTTTCTAAAAGAGCAAATTTCTCCAACGTGGCTTGTCCCGCTGTTCTCATGGGTGCAACACTCTTATTGAGGAGGGGGACGGACACGATGCCTGCTTCCAGTACGCTGGGGCAGACGTTGTGGATGCGTCCTGCCCGAACAGCAGGCGGTGACGATTCAGACGTTGCGTCACGGGTGGCTGTGTTCCCACGGGATTCAGCCACCACCTCGTTTGCTCCCCGTTCCGTGGCGGCAGGACTACGGCCCTGCCGTCCGCTACTGCTAGTAGCAAGGGTGATATGAGGATTACTGTGAGCGATAATCCGCCAGCTGCTGGCTCACGGACCGTTCGCACCTCGTCTCACTCGTCTGATCGTCCCCCAGGAGACGGTCCCACCATATTACTCCTAAATCACGTATTCGGACACGATGCGTGAAGATGAGGTCTTGCAGCATCGGGGGGTGACGTACTGCCATCCGACTCCGACGATTACTTGGGCTCCCTCCCTCGGGGGGTCGAGCCCAGGAAGAAGCGGGCGTCGAAATGTCAACCATGCTTTCCTGGGCCGCCGTGAGTGTTGGGTTGCAGTGCACGCACTGCCTCTCCCAGCGCTCGTGGCTGGCTACATGGCGCCTTGGGTCTGAGCGCGGCTCCAAGCCGCACCCTCCCCCAGTGCCGTGTTTACTGGAAGTGCATGAGGAACTTAGTAAGACCTGGAAACACCCCCTTTCTGGCACGTTTCGTGTCAAACAAAGTTCTGTCACCCTCTCTTCCCTTGAGGTTGAGACAGCTAGAGGATTCGTCGATGTCCCCCAGGTGGAGTGTGCCGCCGCGGTGCACCCGTGCCTGTAGGCGGCAGCTACCTGGGGGGGGCTCGACCTAGACTCCCTTCCAAAGCATGTGCGGTCTCGACATCTCTGGTGTCGAGAGCCTACATTGCGGTGGACCAAGCTGTCTCCTCTCTCCACGCTATGGCTCCTGCCAGGCCAGGGCGTTGAGAGATCTCCACGGGGGTAAAATCGACCCAGCGCTTATGCAGGAACTCCGTGCCGTCACCGACCTCTCTCTACATGCGACCAAGGTGACCACGCGGGCCCTGGGTTGGACGATGTCCACACTTATGGTCCATGATAAACTCCTCTGGCCGAACCTTGCGCAGATGAGTACGCCGAGAAGGTCCGCTTTCTCGACGCACCCGTCTCGCAAGGAGGGGGCTGGTTGGTGTTACTGTCGAGCCGCAGTTCTCGACAGTAAAGAAGCAGTCCTCCCATGCCGTGACTCGGCTGCCTCGGCCGTCGAGTCCTGTGCACCGTCTGCTTCCCAGCAGCCCTGGTCCTCTTCAACGCCCTCCAGTTCTGGTGTCCCCTCACTCAGGCGGCCCCCTGGAGGAGACAGCGAAGAGGAGACAATCGCCCCATCAGCAGCGGCGGAAGTCATCCTCATGGGAAGACCTCAGGGAGATTGAGGCTACAATTGGGCCCGACCCCAGCAACATTGCTGGGAAATCGGATAGGGATGGATCCTGCCCCGTCTCACCAACTGCTGGCCCCCTCCGGGAGGCTAGCGCCCACTTACTCTCAAAAGAGAGTCTCCTCTCTCTCTGGGTTATCACAGCCGCTCCACCCTCGGCACGAGCATAGTCGCCAGGCAGGAAAAATAGCAGGGCCGATCTCCTCCCGGGGGACCTCCCCCGGCAAGGAATCCATACTGCTAGCCATCGAACCACCCCACCGGGGGGACGATGAAGAAGATCGAACCTTTAGTTCCCCTGTCACAGTTCTGGGAGCCTGGCCGGGTTCCCAGACTGTCAGGCTGACTAGGGAAGACGATCCGTCTCAGCTACGCGATTCCAGTCGCCCGCCCAAGTTCAGGGCATCGTATTTACCTCAGTCAGAGGCTAGGATGCTCCCGTACTTTGGGTCAAGGTCGCCACCCTTCTGGCGAAGGGAGCGATCAAGCCTGTCCACCAGCCGAGATGTTCAACTGGTGTTGCAGCCCGTACTTCATTGTCCCCAAGAAAGGCAGGGGGCTGCGCCCTATCTTGGATCTGTGTGTTCTGAACAGGCACCTACACAAGCTGCCTTTCAGGATGATCACGCAGAAGCGCATCCTGATGTCCGTCAGGTGTCAGGACTGGTTCATGGCAATCGACCTGAAGGACGCGTACTTTCATGTCTCGATCCTCCCTCGACATTGGCCGTTCCCACGGATCGCATTCGAGGGACGGGCATATCAGTGCAATGTCCTCCCCTTCGGTCTGTCCCTGTCTCCACGAGTCTTTACGAAGGTCGTGGAAGCCGCCCTCCTTCCCCTTAGGGAAGGAGGTGTGCGGGTACTAAACTATCTCGACGACTGGCTCAGCTTGGCGCACTCTCGAGATCTGTTGTGTACACACAGGGACCTGGTGCTCCGGCACCTAGATCAGTTAGGGCTACAGGTCAATTGAGAAGAGCAAGCTCTCCCCGGTGCAGAGCATCCTCTTCTCGGTATGGAACTAGACTCTGTCCTCATGAGCGGCCCTGCCCAGCCCCCGCGGGGGGTGGGCGCGTGTCCCGCGACGAGGAAGCCCGCGTCCACGCGGCCTCCCAGAGGCAGCCATCAGTGTTGAACTGCCTGAAGCTCTCAGGAAGGCTACTACCTCTTGTGCATGAACAAGCACGTGCTGGTCCAGCCGGACAGCACAACTGCCGTGGCGTATTCTATCACGCTCACGGCAGCTAACACGACTCGCCCGACGCCTACTTTGGAGTCAGCAGGTGATCAGCTCCCTGCGAGCCTCACACATCCCAGGCGTCCTGAACCAGACAGCCGATGCGCTCTCTCGTCAGTTGACGCCTCGCGGAAGGTGGCGACTCCATCCCCGTGCAGTCCGGCTCATTTGGGAGCAGTTCGGCCAGGCACAGGTGGTCCTGTTTGCCTCCCCGGACTCCACCCATTGTCCGCTTGGTACTCCCTGACCGAGGCACCCCTCGGCATGGATGCCCTTGCGTACAGGTGGCCGCGGGACAAGCGGAAGTACGCCTTCCCCCCAGTGAGCCTCATTGCACAGGTCCTGTGCAAGGCCAGGGAAGAGGAGCATCAAGTGGTACGAGTTACGCCCCTTTGGCCTAACCAGGACTTGGTTCTTGGAGCTAAGGCTCTGACAACAACTCCCCCCTTGGCCGCTCCCCCTGGCAAAGATCCTGCTTCCCCGGGGAAGTGGCACGTTACAGCATCCCAGGCAGAACCTAAACTCCATGTCTTGACGGGACGAGGAGATCGTGAGTGACCCACCCCCGGTCTGGTTGGGACGTCACTCAGGCTAGGGCCTTGGCCTCTGGGCGGCTATACACCCATAAGTGGCGTCTCTTCTCGTCCTGGTGCTCTTCTCGGCGAGAAGACCCGCGGAGTTGCTCGATCGGGAACGGGCTGTCCCTTCCTCAACAGAGACTGGAGAGTAATCTCTCCCCCTCCACACTGGGAGTGTATGTAGCCGCTACGGCCGCTCGAGAGATCAGGCGCATGACCCAGTTGCTGGGTAGCCTCTGGGACGGCACGACCTGGTCATTAGGTTCCTAAGGGGCGCGAGAAGGCGACCACCTTATCTGCGCTCCGTACCCTCTTTCGACCTAGGTAGCGGGCCTCAAGAGGCCCTGCCCCCTTCGAGCCTCTCAGAGCTGCCGCTCTTTCTCACTTTCGATAAAGACGGCTCTCCTGATGGCGCTCTCCTCCAAGAGGGTAGGGGACCTGCAAGTACCCTCTGTGTCCACAGATTGCCTAGAACTCGGGCCCGGGGATTCTCACGTTATCTTGAGACCCCGCCCCGGCTTCGTGCCCAAAGTTCCCACCACTCTCCCGAGAGATCAGGTGGTGAACCTCCAGGCGCTCCCCACCGGGGAGGAAGACCCAACCTATCCGTGTTGTGTCCAGTATGCGCACTGCACCTGTACTTCGACCGCACGCAGAGCCCAGAAGCTCTGAGCAGCTCTTTGTCTGTTTCGGAGGTCAGCAGAAGGGAGGGCTGTCTCCAAACAGAGGCTGGCGCACTGGATCGTGGATGCCGTCGTTATGGCATACCGATCTCAATTCGCCCCTGCCCATTGGGAGTGAGGCACACTTCTCATGGGCACTGGCTCAGGGTGTCTCTCTAGCAGACATCTGCAGAGCTGCTGGTTGGGCTATGCCCAACAACTCCGTGAGGTTTTAGTACCTACGTGCCGAACCGGTGTCAGCCTGCGTCCTGCAGGGCAATGTGTAGGACCGGCAGCCGGTAGGGCGTACGGCTGCGAGAGCTCTTCCCCCTTCCTCTAGGGGGATCAGCGGCTATTACGCCTCCCCTCTTTCCCCCACTGGGTAAAGAACAGGCATTTTATCCATCACTAGCACCTTCCTCGGGGCAGGCTGGGCAGAGTAGCCCTGCCCCCTTAGGCTGGGGAACAGTTGAGTTATCTCCCGCATAGCTCTAACCGGACCTAGTGCTCCAGACGTGGTAACCCCCCCTCCGTGGGCTGTTCCGTCCGATGTATCCTCATGAATGGTTCCCACCTTGGCAACCCATGACCTCCCTAGGTGGACTCCCACCTTGCGGTTAACTCCTGCAGTCTGCACATCGTCCCATGAGTTCTCCCCTGATGGTGAGACCATGTGGTGTTTCCATTAATTCCTCCCTACGGTAGGTAGTGGTCTCTGCAGCATTTTTCCCCCAGTGGGGAATAATGCTTACCCAGTGGCCCTTGCGGTGCTGGGCGGCTTCTCGCTGGTTAGAGAATTAAGGCCTCCGCCCTTGGTGGCAGGGGCTTCCCATTTTTTCACAAAAGCTCTGGGACCCCCTACCTCTCCACTGGATGGTCACAATTTCGCGTTAGCACCTACGTCTGACTCGCCCAGGTCAGTCAACGTCGCTCCGCTAGAGATTGTGACGCGGCTCAGCGCTGTGGCGTTTTCCATAGGAACCCCAATCTGTCGGTTCGACACAACGTCTCGTTCCCTCCATCAGGGAACTGAGGTTACATCCGCAACCAAGACGTTTTTCTCTGCAAACTTTCAAAACGTGTGTGATGTCTAGTTTTTTTAATCTGTTCAGATATTATGAAGTCATGTATTCCAGCCTATAATTAAAAAGTATAAATGGGTCTTTTGAATGGACGTGGATGTTTCTGGAACTGAACCCAGAACTTTATACAGGCTAAGCAACTGCTCTACCATTTCTTTATATGATATACTATGTAGACTTAACTGTAGTACATTGCATATGTCATACACTACATACATAACTAAGTGAAATTTGTGGAAAATTATAAATAAATGTTTAGAAATTATGACTTCATATTACATTAATGAAAATGGTGTGAGCTTTCTATAAATCTTTATAATAAAAAAATGCACAAGTTGTGGCAAAATACATGAAATTGTACCTGTTTTTCATTAAAATCTAAAATGTTTGACATAGCATGCAAACATAACCTCTGTTCTGCAATGATGTTATGTCTCAGCCTGAACTTGTGTGGTCCATACGGCTTCTTTCTGCCGACAGCCATTGCATCAGATTTTCATTAGCATTATCAGTTCACACCCTTATGGAGTTTAATTAAAGCGGCCGTAACACGGGTAGGGGAAGAACCCAGATGCAGGCAGCAGTAATGGGTTAACACAAAAGGTTTATTTAATGTTAAAACAAAAACCCACGATGGGGTAACAAAACACTATAAACAAAAGACTTTCAAAAAGACAAAAAAAAAACTTCCCTCAAGGGGGCAAAATAAGAACTAAAAATAATAAACAAACCAAACTCACATAAACGGACAATGCAGGGCAGGGCAAGGCAGGAACACATATGAGAACTAGGACCATCAACTTGGAACATAGAACCAGGAACAGCGAACATGAACAATGGACATTGAACAATGAACCGACAAGGGGAGACTGAATACAAAGGGAATATAAAGGGAATACTAACGAGGGAAATGACAAAAGGCTAGTGACAGGCAGGAGACAAGGATAACACTAATGGGAAGCTAACGAGGGAATGAGAGGGTGGGGCTACGAGACGAGACACCGGTGAGAGAGTATGTAACGACATAGACCATCAGTTCGGAGTCCCCCGGCGAAGACTGCAGAGGAGGTGAGCCTGGCGTGATCGCTCTGCCTCCAAGCTGCCTGCTGGGTTCATTTTGGGTCAGTTCATTATGTCAGGATCGGGTAGGGGA
The DNA here is from genome assembly GCF_024868665.1 of Triplophysa rosa. NCBI lineage: Eukaryota > Metazoa > Chordata > Actinopteri > Cypriniformes > Nemacheilidae > Triplophysa > Triplophysa rosa. The sequence goes on from NC_079908.1 coordinate 3,005,099, forward strand.
AGAACCCAGATGCAGGCAGCAGTAACAGGTTAACACAAAATGTTTATTTAATGATAAAACAAAAACCCACGATAGGGTAACAAAACACCATAAACAAAAGACAAACAAAAACTTCCATCAAGGGGGCAAAACGTGAACTAAAAATAATAAACAAACCAAACTCACATAAACGGACAAGGCAGGGCAAGGCAAGGCAGGAACATGAACAGGAACAGGAACAGGAAAAGGAAAAGGAACAGGAACAAGAACGAGGACCATCAACTTGGAACATAGAACCAGGAACAGCAAACATGAACAACGGACGAGGGACATTGAATAATGAACCGACAAGGGGAGACTGAATACAAAGAGAATATAAAGGGAATACTAACGAGGGAAAATGACAAAAGACTAGTGACGGGCAGGTGACAAGGATGTTGAACACTAATGGGAAGCTAACGAGGGAACGAGAGGGCAGGGCTACAAGACGAGACACCGGAGAGAGAGTATGGAATGCCAAAAGGGTCAAAATGTCTCTCTCCACATTACACAAGGGATCCTGCCGTGATTCTGCCACAAGATCAAGAAAGACATGACAAGATGAGGCAGAATCATGACACGCGGTTTCTGCCAATCTCATATTAATCTTGAGTACCTATAGAGTAGTACTGCATACTGTGTATCTTCGAAGACTATTTAGTTTGATCATATTTATAAAAGATAGATACAGCTGTACCGTTATTTCCAAAAGCATACGGCGCGTGCGAGGGGGGGGGGTCGAGTGGTTAGGCTGAACTAAAGCACGTGCGCACCCACTGCCAACAAAACACAGACATCAGATTCACTCACCGCATGTGGTTCATGTCCGGCATCTTTTAGCGCTGGGACGGCTCCATATATCAGTTTCAAACGATCTCCAAATCCAGCGTTATATCCACCGTTTTTATAACATTCATCACCCTAATGCAGCGAGCAAACAAAGATCTGAACTTCGCGAACTTATGCTCTCTCTCCTGCACACAAGTGAAAGTGACATCTGCGCATGCTGCTTCTGCTGCTCTCTTTGCTGCCGTGTGGGTGTGCCGCGTGCTTTTCCGGGAGAATTGTCCAATAAGGGACTAAGAAAAATTGTTACGAAACAGTTTTTTATGTTATAAAAAATGTTCTGAAACCTGTACGATCTCTGGGGGAGTGTATCGAGCACAGAAATACTACGTAATATGCCCAACTCGTTTTTTCACATTGACCATGTTAAGCATGAGAAGACAGCACGTTTAACATTGTAAAGAAGTCAGAATGCATGAAACACCATTGCACGGCCACTTTAAATAGCATGTTTGTTTATTGCAAACTCAACAATCAGCCCTGAAGCAATTTAGTGCCAAATCCTGTTACGTTACTGTATAGGCAGCTCATAGCGAAGAAGAGAAGATTTCCATTTATGGGACCCTGGTGTTATTTTGTTGATTAAATCCAACTCCTTCATCAAAATACACCATCTGTTGTGTTTGTCCACCACTAGCCCAAGATGAGTCTGTAGACAAGCCAAGATTAACGTTACCACATCCACAGCATAGGCTAGAAGGTAAAAAGCTATTACAGGCACATCATCTGACCTGTGATGGTCTTTAATTCCCTACTTAGATGACCTCTAAGCACTCTGGCTATTCACAGACTATGTTAAGCCTAACTAAATCAGATCAGTCTGATCAGATAGTGCCTAGTGCAACATTAGATTTGCAACAGTGCTTTATGATGGTGGTTCTCCACTTCAGAACCCCGATTTGACATTGGACATGAAACATTACAAAAGTGTTCTTAAAAAAATGGTTAATTTATAAATCCATATAGGCCAAACATTACTGTGTGAAATTCCCTTAGGATTGTAGTTAGAAACACTACAATCCTAAGGGAATTTCACACAGTAATGGTTGGCCTAAATGTCTCTAAATGTCTCTTTAACCTTTATTTGTTCATGATCTTTATTTAATATTTGAATGTAAAAAAGCCAAATAGGCTTCAAGAACACAAGTTTAACCCCACTGCAAGTAAAACTGTATTTAATGTAAATGTCCTTTTATCTTTTTTATATTTTGTTTAGATATGAACACGAAGAATGAGAACGTGCAACCTGTCCATGTTGCCATCTGCTTTGTTGCCTAGCTGGAAATGTATTTTCCACAATTTGAAAAGTTGCTTGTTTATTTTATTATACATTTATTATTTGTATTAGGCACTGTTTTATATCTAGCTTTTCATAAAAGACCTGAAACCCATTTTTAATCTCAACCCAGTTCTTTGTATTTTGTAAAGAATTTAAAGAGCAAGTAATTGTATGTATCCATGGCACATTAGCACATTAATGAATAGATGAAATGTTACTATGTCCTGGATATTTAAAAAGATAAGGAGGTAATATCAGACCCCACAGCTTATTGCATTATCCTTAATATGGGACAAATTGTACATTTATGAGCTTTATTTCAGAAGGTTTTTCACGATAAGGTTAAGGTGTTACTACAGGCCATGCTCTTAAACCAGCATGCTGTGCTATCAAAGCCACCCGCAATCTTTTCATCATAGCACGAGTGGATCTGCAGCGGCCCCGCTCACCCCCCGCACGCGGCCTCCCCCGGAGGGTTCTCGACAGTAAAGAAGCAGTCCTCCGTGCCGCGACTCGGCCGCCTCGGCCGTCGAGTCCCGTGCACTGTCTGCTTCCCAGCAGCCCTGGTCCTCTTCGACTCCCTCCAGCTCTGGGCCCCCCACTCAGGCGGCCCCCTCTGGAGGAGACAGTGAAGAGGAGATCATCGCCCCATCAGCAGCCGCGGCGATGCGGCCCTCATGGGAAGACCTCAGGGGGATCGAGGCTACCATTGGGCCCGACCCCAGCCACATCGCTGGGAAATCGGATAGGGACGGATCCTGAGCCGTCTCTCCATTTGCTGGCCCCCTCCGGGGGGCTAGCGCCCACTTACTCTCAAAAGAGAGTTTCCTCTCTCTCTGGGTTATCACAGCCACTCCTACCCTCTGCACGACGGTGAAAGGCAAACTCGACTTTGCATCATGGCGAAGCGCAATGTCGAGTATAAACACCAGCCCTCAGCACTCTCAGTCAGACAGTGCGTTGAGCTGCGCAGTCGCCAGGCAGGAAAAACAGCAGAGCCGATCTCCTCCCCGGGGGACCTCCCCCGGCAAGGAATCCGTACTGCTAGCCATCGAACCAGCCCCCGGGGGGACGATTAAAAAGATCATACCTTTAATCCCCGTCTCATTTCTGGGAGCCTGTCCGGCTTCCCAGGCTGTCAGGCTGGCTAGGGAAGACGATCCGTGTCGGCTACGGGATCCAGTCGCCTCACGCCCGCCAAGTTTCAGGGCATCCGATATACCTCAGTCAGAGGCTAGGATGTTCCCGTACTTCGGGCTGAGGTCTCCACCCTTCTGGTGAAGGGAGTGATCGAGCCCGTCTCACCATCCGAAATGTTCAACGGGTTTTACAGCCTGTACTTCATTTTCCCCAAGAAAGGCGGGGGGTTGCTCCCTATCTTGGGTCTGTGTGTTCTGAACAGGCACCTACACAATAGCTGCCTTTCAGGTTGATCACGCAGAAGCGCATCCTGACGTCCGTCAGGTGTCAGGACTGGTATATGGCAATCGACCTGAAGGACGCGTACTTCATGTCTCGATCCTCTCTCGACAGTTCGCGTTCGAGGGACGGGCATATCAGTGCAGGGTCCTCCCCTTCGGTCTGTCCCTGTCTCCACGAGTCTTTACGAAGGTCGTGGAAGCCGCCCTCCTTCCCCTTAGGGAAGGAGGTGTGCGGGTACTAAACTATCTCTACAACTGGCTCAGTTTGGCGCACTCTCGAGATCTGTTGTGTACACACAGGGACCTGGTACTCCGGCACCTAGATCGGTGGGGCTACAGGTCAACTGAGAAGAGCAAGCTCTCCCCGGTGCAGAGCGTCCTCTTTCTCGGTATGGAACTCGACTCTGTCCTCATGAGTGGCCCTGCTCACCCCCCGCGGGGGGGGCGCGAGACCTGCGACGAGGAAGCCCGCACCCACGCGGCCTCCCAAAGGCAGTGCGACTGACTACAGAGCGCGCCCGATCAGTGTTGAACTGCCTGAAGCTCTCAGACAGTCAGCGGTCCCCCTGAAACAATTTCAGAGGCTCCTGGGATACATGGCATCCTCGGCGGGGGTGGTCCCCCTCGGGTTGATGCACATACAACCGCTCCAACACTGGCTACAGAGTCAAGTTCCTTGGAGAGCGGCACACCGGCAGCAGGCGTATGGTCATCACGCTTTTCTGCCGACACACCCTAACCCCCTGGTCTCCATGACCTTCTTGCGGACAGATGTCTGCTTTGGGATGCCCCCCTGCAGGGTTGGGGTGCCGTGTGCAACGAGCAAGCAGTGTCGGGGCGGTGGACTGCGTTGGCATTTCAACTGCCTAGAGTTGTTGGTTGACCTTCTTGCATTGAGGAGGCTACTACCTTTCGTGCAGAGCAAGCACGTGCTGGTCCGGTCGGACAGCACAGCTGCTGTGGCGTATATCATTGGCATTCACTCACGGCAGCTAACATGACTCGCCCGGCGCCTCCTCCTTTGGAGTCAGCAGGTGATCAGTTCCCTGCGAGCCACACACATCCCAGGCGTCCTGAACCAGACAGCCGATGTGCTCTCTCGTCAGTCGACACCTCGCGGAGAGTGGCGACTCCATCCCCGCGCAGCTGGCTCATTTGGGAGAGGTTTGGCCAGGCACAGGTGGTCCTGTTGCCTCCCCGGACTCCACCCATTGTTCGCTTTGGTACTCCCTGTCCGAGGTACCCTCGGCACGGATGCCCTTGCGCACAGCTGGCCGCGGGACAAGCGGAACTACGCTTCCCCCCAGTGAGCCTCAGTGCACAGGTCCTGTGCAAGGCCAGGGAAGAGGAGCATCAAGTGGTACTAGTTACGCCCCTTTTGGCCTAACCAGGACTTGGTTCTCGGAGCTTAGGCTCTGACAACAACTCCCCCCTGGCCGCTCCCCCTGGCGAACTGCTTCCCCAGGGGAAGGGGCACGTTACGGCATCCCAGGCAAAACTTGGTCTCCATGTCTGGACGGGACGAGGAGATCCTGAGTGACCCACCTCCGGTCTGGTTGGGACGTCACTCAGGCTAGGGCTTCGGCCACTGGGCGGCTATACGCTCATAGGTGGCGCCTCTTCTCGTCCTGGGGTTCTTCTCGTCGAGAAGACCCGCGGATTTGCTCGGTCGGGTACGAGCTGTCCCTTCCTCAAGAGAGACTGGGGAGTAACCTCTCCCCCTCCACACTGGGAATGTATGTAGCTGCTACGGCCGCTCATCATGACCCAAATGCTGGGTAGCCTCTGGGACAGCACGACCTGGTCATTAGGTTCCTAAGGGGCGCGAGATGGTGACCACCCTATCCGCGCCCCTACCCTCTTTCGACCTTCGAGCCTCTCGGGGTTGCCGCTCTTTCTCAGTCTTGATAAAGATGGCTTTCCGCATGGCGCTCACTTCCAAAGAGGGTAGGGGATCTGCAAGCACCCTCCGTGTCCACAGATTGCCTAGAACTCGGGGCCGGGATTCTCACGTTATCTTGAGACCCCGCCCCGGCTACGTGCCCAAGGTTCCCACCACTCTCCCGAGAGACCAGGTGGTGAACCTGCAGGCGCTCCCCACCGGGGAGGAAGACCCAACCTTTCCGTGTTGAGTCCAGTATGCGCACTGTGCCTCTACTTGGACCGCATGCAGAGCCCAGAAGCTATGAGCAGCACTTTGTCTGTTTCAGAGGTCAGCAGAAGGGAGGGCTGTCTCCAAACAGAGGCTGGCGCACTGGATCATGGATGCCCTCATTAGTGCATACCGATCTCATTTCGCCCCTGCCCGTTGGGAGTGAGGCACACCCCTCATGGGCACTGGCTCAGGGCGCCTCTCTGGCAGACATCTGCAGAGCTGCGGGTTGGGCTATGCCTAACAACTCTGTGAGGTTCTAATACCTACGCGTGGGACCGGCAGCTGGTAGGGCGTACTCCTGCGAAAGCCCTTCCCCCTTCCTTAGGGGGATCAGCGGCTATTACGCCTCCCCTCTTTCCCCCACTGGGTAAAGAACAGGCATTCCATCCATCACTAAGCACCCTTCCAGGGGACAGGCTGGGCAGAGCAGCCCTGCCCCCTTAGGCTGGGGAACAGTTGAGTTATCTCCCAGATGGCTCTAACCGGACCTAGTGCTCCAGACGTGGTAACCCCCCCTCCCTCCGCTGTTCCGTCTGATGTATCCTCATGAATGGTTCCCACCTTGGCAACCCATGACCTCCCCAGGTGGACTCCCACCTTGCGGTTAACTCCTGCAGTCCGCACATTCTTCCCATGAGTTCTCCCCTGATGGTGAGACCATGTGGTGTCTCCACTAATTCCTCCCTACGGTAGGTAGTGGCCTCTGCAGCGTTTTTCCCCCAGGGGGAATAATGCTTACCCAGTGGCCCGTACGGTGCCGGGCGGCTTCTCGCCATTTAGAGAATTAGGCCTCCGCCCGTGACGGCCGGCGTTAGGGGGCTTCCCAACTTTTGTGGAAAGCTCTGGGTCCCCCTTCCTCTCCACTGGAAGGTCATAATTTCGCGTTAGCGTGTTCGTCTGACTCGCCCAGGCCAGTCAACGTCGCTCCGCAGAGATTGTGACGCGGCTCAGTGCTGTGGCGTTTTCCATAGGAACCCCATTCTGTCGGTTCGACACAACGTCGAGAGACCGACAGAAAGGGAACGTCTTGGTTACGGATGTAACCTCGGTTCCCTGATGGAGGGAACGAGACGTTGTGTCCCTCATGCCACAACACTGGCCGCCCACCCCAGCGGTCGGGGGAGGATGCTTTAGGCTCCTCAGACCAAAGGTGAATGAATGAGCACGCCGGCTTCCCTCTTATACCCGGACATCCGGGGAGGAGCCCGGCATGCAAATTTCATTCGCCAATTTTCATTGGCCTTTTCTAAATACTCAGAAGATGATAGGTTCTCAAGACAAACCCCATTCTGTCGGTTCGACACAACGTCTCGTTCCCTCCATCAGGGAACCGAGGTTACATCCGTAACCAAGACGTTTTTATTTCTGCTCTGAGAGCGTCATTATCGCGCTGAACACAGTGAGTGTGTGTTATAAATCTAGAAAGGTGGGAAAACATTGTACATTTTTCGTCTTTAAACCAAACTTTTAGGTGCATTTGACCACATGAGCGTCTACACTACGAACACAATCTGGTCGAATGCATTTTCGACTACCTCTGGAAGTGATCGAAAGTGGACAGGTTCAAAACGTTTCACACCCCGTCTACACCTGTATTTAGCGTCCATTTGTGATCTGACCGAGCAAAAGGTATCTTAATACCAGGTGTAACCAGCCACCATGTGTACACGAGGTGTGATGTGCAGCATTAAAAATATATATATACTACCACTCACTCTAAAAACAGTTGTTAAAGGGGTCATATGGCGCGAATACGTGTTTTTCTGTGTGTTATAAGTTGCCCATGCATGTATAGACACGTAAAATTGCAAAAATTAAAGTGTCGGAACAAAAGATGCATTCTATCTAAAAGCGAATGCTCACCCAGTCCTGCCTGAAATGCCTAGTGTAACCACATCCCCACAAATCTACATCAGTTCGTGGTATGATTTGACTAAGACCGCCCAAATGTATATGCAAGTAAGGTGGGCGTACATGTCCAGCACTCTCTTCCGATAAGCTCCATGTGTGTGTAGTCCTCTGCCTCTCTTCCGCGCATGTAGTTAGCTCCATGAAGTGTATTTAACTGTCACTTGCATATAAAATCGAAGAAGCGTTCACAATACAGCAACACATTGTCGAGAAAGGGCAAACAGCATATAGCCGCTCTATAATGTAGATGTACTGTATTGTGATTTTGTCCGATGATGTTTTGTTTATAAATCAGGATTTTAGCAACAGTTACAGTGACTGCTGGTGGCATTCAGTTGTAAAATACAGTATAATATGACAGATCAGAGAGTAGAAGATAAACAGATATCAAGTGCTAACACTAACACAACGCAAACGTGACGTGATGATGTCACAAATATGCTAATTAGCTCATGACATCACCAGTGCCACAAGTCTGTCAAAATCCTGTGGGAAACACTGCTGTCAGTACAATTGCTTTGGAACCTGATGTTCCTAATATTGTAAGAGGCGTTACATTTCCGTCACACGCTTGCAGTGTTCGACCAATCACTACAAACTGGTGAACTGGCCAATCATAGCACACCTCGCTTTTCAGAGCGATGAGCTTTGTTAAAAATCTGCGCGTTTCAGAGAGGTGGGGTAAAGAGGAGATACAAACATTCATGGTATGTGGAAAATACAGCGTGTTTAACCTTAAATCGTGTATACAGATTGCATTACATCTAAAACAAACGATAATATTCGTTTTAGCCATGTCATATGACCCCTTTAAAACAACATACGGTATTTTGTGTGTTGTCCTTAACTAAGCGCAAAATGTTTTGTTTTAACACAACTGTCCTTAACACATCTTTGTGATATTTTTGGGAAAACACATTTGGTGTTACTTTTAACACAATTTGTGTTGTCCCTTTCATTTATTTCACACAAAATCAAAAATAATGTGTTAAATAGCATAACACAAACATTTGCTAATAATCAACTCTTTTTTTAAGAGTGCACTACTATTACTTGTTGACATGGTGTAATCGAGCTGCAGCATTGTGTTGATATCTATAATCTTAACTACTAATAATAGTTGAACAATGAAGTAGGCTAAAATTAAACTTAAACATCGTATAAAGTTGCTGTTTACTGTATTATTGTTAACACAGTAAAACACAGTAAAGGAAAACTTTACAAGTCATTTAAACTTACATTTTACTGTAACCAGAATATTATTACAAAACATTAGTAATATGTCCTTTCACTTCATTTTATAAGTTATGCAAAATAAGCCAATTTATTATAATTTAAACTCAAATTATTAAAAAAGCCAATTTAATTTAACTTAAACATTCAAGGCAACTTTTGCACTAGTGTTTAAGTTGATTGTTTTAACAGGATGTCATTATGTAACCTTGCTTTACAGCATAAAACCTTGCTATGTTACCAGATTCAGAACTAGCAAGCCTTGTTCACAATATGACTAATAATGAAAATGATCAACACAGGATTTTGAGATTTTAAGAATGAAAACACTGTATATTCCTTTGTCAGTATCAGAAGGCCTGTGATCAACCTTTATGACTAAACACTCCAGTCTTTGAAGACCCCATGAAATACTGTAATGTGGCAATCACAGTTTAGTTTGTGTGTTGACATGTCTACAAAAACTGGAATGGGCTTTTGTTTTGTTAATTATTAAGCCAACTTGCTATTAACATTAAAGGGAATATTTAGGGGGAGAGACAATCTTACTGTAAACATCTAATGTTCATTTTATTTGAATTAAAATATTCAACACTTTGTTAACAGTGGTTTATGGTCACTTGTGGCATTAGAAGCTTCAAATGGTTTAGCTATGCCAGACTGATGAATTAATTCTTAATTTTTCATCAGCAGGTGGAGAGGAGGCGGTTTAAACCCCTCATTTATAACAAAAGTCTTAACTGAAATGGCGTCATGTACATGATAAAGCTATGAACTTTATCAAGCTCTATAGCTCTTGGCTATTTACAATGAGAAACCAATGCATGCTTAGTCTGCCCTGTTGTGAAGGCTAACCCTTTATTATTTATATAATTCACTTGTACGTCTGTGTTTGAAACATGATACACCTACTAACAAACAAATTATTAGGCCTATACTTACATGATTATTACAATAATAATGAACGTTATCCATACGACATTGCAGCCTTATTTCAAGGTGTTGTCTGGCGAAGGATTTCTCCTGCACCGTAAATATAACCGCAAACCCGGATGTCGATAAATTATTTTCATTTCATCTTCATAAGACTGCATATTGCCACATAACGGTATATCTGACAGTCTGTTATAAATCAAAACATGTATACATTCCTATACAACAAACACTATCCGTTAAGGCTAACGGATTAGAGAAATCCAAGAGTAACAGAGCACCACTAGACAGTATCAAACGCATAAGCGTAAGTAAGCCTTATCAACGACAGCAAATGCATGTGTTAGCCTATATTCGGCTATCGGTATTATATTCTTACCTTAAGGGAAGCTGCGCGATTAGAAACGCCCATAGAAATAGCTTGACTGTGACCGTGGGTACGACCATCGCATTTATGCATTGAGAGGACAGATGAAGAGAAGCCATGATCACCATCTTCCTCTCTCTTCACGCAGTTGGACGTGTCCCCTTTATTTACTGCCTTTCTTCGCTATGACACATAGCAGATCGAGTTAGCTTTAGCGTCTACGAGCCGTTACTGCAACGCAATGGAACCGTGACAAAATATCGCGAATCGCGAGTTGAATCTCCGAACGAATATGTGAAAGATAAACGTGCTATCTCTGAGTGCTAGTAGGTCCAGACAGTGTATCTGGTAAATGTGTGAATGCAGATGAAGTGTGTAGGGTCAGAGGAGCTGATGCGCGCCGCTGCAGCACACAGCAACACATGCGTGGTAGGGATCGAATAAGCTCACAAGCTTCTATCAATAAAATCTTTCTGCGATTTTTAGACATGCATGAGTGGACGCTTTAGGCAATTCGTTTTGTTGTGTGGTAGTTTTTGATACATATTAATGCGTTTGGGTTCGTTAAATACATTAACTGATGTGATTGGGTGCTACGTGTGCATATTGCGCATATCTACTTTTTCTAAACTATATATGTTGTACAGAATTAAAAGGGCACTAGAACAATGTGATAATGAAACGGAAGTTCAAAAAAGTAAATTGTGTCAATAACTATCTGGTCAAATGTAATTTCTTTTCTGTGGGTTGTTTATGGTTGCCAAGCAACGCAACAACTCTGCTTTAAAATGGAATTTGAAAAGAGTACAAGTTCAGGGCCCGGTTGCATAAAGCACCTTAAGTTTTTCCATTAAGTATGACACTTAAGGGGTTATTTTCCTTTACCAAAGACAATAGGAGAATAACTTAAGTAAAACTTAAAGTATACTTAAGGACACACTTAAGGGAAAATTACACTTAAGGTGCTTTATGCAACCGGGCCCAGGCATTTTAGAACAGCTTCGATCACTATTCATCTGTTTAGAGTCGGAACAGTTTCATAAAAATATTATGTAGTTTTGTTTATTATTATTTAGGCCTAACGAATATATTTTATATTAAAAATGAATATGTACAGCTTTGCAACGTTGTTTTTAGTCAGCATATCTTTATTGTTAACGTTGTGGGTGTTACATGCCATTTTTATGTATGTTTTTGTTGACATGAGAAGTGTAATTACTTGTATAAATCGAATATAATATAATTACAATAATAGATAATAATTAATGTTGTGAATTATTAATAATTATTTATTAATTAATATTAATTAATTGATGTGAATATTTTGTAGTGTGTGCAAACATTATTTAAATTGCGATTTAGACAGAGAGAGAGAGAGAGAGAGAGAGAGAGAGAGAGAGAGACGATGATGACGGCACAGGAAGCTGTCATGCGTCACAGGATGAGAAATAAAATGATCGTGTTAATTCCACGTGATGTACCAAACAATTTCTGTGTACAGCTTACAGATGTCACATATTAGTCTCACTGATATACAACGACAGGATTTTGTGTCAGCGGGTATTCGTGTGAGGAAATAAAAAAATCTAGCAAGCGTCAAAGCGAAGCACTTCAGCACCATGGACAGCTGCTCTCAAATCTCTTCGATTATGAAGTCTTTAGTGGGCCTATTGCAGAGTATAGAAACAAAATCGTTTTAAATCGCTTCAACAATTCTACATTTAATTGAATTTAAATAATGAAATGAATCAACTTTTTTTTCTTTTCTAGATTTTTGTAACACATATATTCAGAACCCTTTTATCTCAAAATGCAATGAATTAATGTAGGGTTAATCTTAGTTTTATTTATATTGAGAGGTATTTAAATTCAGTTACTCAGAGTGGGATGCAAGGTCAAATATTCAGATCTTTCTTAAAGCAAGCCATGACATAAAAATGAAGGCTGTGCCAAATAACCCAGCAGGGATTCTCCCATATTGCAAGGCACAGTAAATTTCACATTTCACGTGAGTGAAGAAACACTTGAACCAAATGGAAATAATTTACTATAAGGTGTTTCCCAGAAACATGCTAAATCAAAATAAAAACAATGAGCAACGAGCATGACACATACACATTCAAGTTAGTAAGAGATCTTTTAAGGTTCAAGAACACTCTTAAAAATAGAGGTGCTTAAAAGGTTCTTCACAGCGATTCCATAGAAGAACCATTTTGGTTCCACAAAGAACCATTAAGTCAAAGGTTCTTTAAAGAACCATCTCTTTCCTACATTTTTATAATCTGAAGAGCCTTTTTTCTCCACAAAGACCCTTTTGTGAGATAGAAAGGTTCTTCAGATGTTAAAGGTTCTTTATGGAACCATTTAGACAAAAAAGGTTCTTCCATGGCATCGTGAAGCACCTTTATTTGAAAGAGAGAAGGATATCTCTTGTGAACAGAATTCCTCTAGACTGTGTCCATTACAGTATTAGATAAAATAGAAGATTATTCTCTCATTAGCAAAGAGTGTGCTGTCAAAAGTGAAGGCAGTTTGGAATTAATTATGGAAGGTTTAATTCATGCTTGATAAATTAAATTATTGTTTGTCACTGACCTATGCTTTAACTAGAAAATTGTTAGGCTAAATACTATTTCATTAAAATGTAACATAAATTTACCAGCGTATATTATAATTTTTTATGTCTACCACACATGTACTGTACATTTATCAATGTTTTTCAAGCCACAACAAAAATAAAATAGGCTTAAATATGTTCAATTCACCCCCAAACTATTGCTTAGTAAGGAAATTCACTACGTGACATTATGTTTCAATGAATTGTCCAGATTACTCAACATAAACTAAAACATTGTGCCTACATGGTCCATCCCCTTCTTTTAGCCACTGGGCATGAATAAAATAGAAAACAGATTTTAATTCACGCCCCTGGCCTATTTTTCAATTATGTCAGCTTGTGCCATGAATGCTAAGTTTTAATGCTCAGCACTAAGGTTAGCCATATGAAATAACTTGCCCCTGGTCATGCTGGGTTTGCTGGTCTAAATGGTACTGCATATTAAAGAACACAGAGCACATTAATTCTCATCTAATCTGTTGGGTTATCAAGAATCATTTACGTCAAGTTTCATCCAAGATTATAATATTGTTGGTGTGTCCTGAGGTTCCATATTGAAATATAAAAACTGAAAAAGGATTAACAGAAAAGGAATGATCAGAAATGGTTCTGGATAGAATTCTGTGTCCATTGGTTTTAGAGGGGAACATTCTGTATATACAGTGTATAAAAATTCTTGCCTTTTTGGGTATTAGTCAAGAGTTTTTAAGTCTGTTTTTATTAGCCGATGTCCTTGGCAGATGTTAAACATCTGAACAAACTCATAACTATTAAGTTAGACACATTTAAGACATTTTTAAGAGGCTTGTAGCCAGGTAATATATAAACTAATAAAATGTCTAACCCAAATGCCTCATAAGTTGTTTTGGGTGGAAAATGTGTCTACCTAATGCACACATGTATTGTAAATGCAATTTAGGAATTTTTCGAAGAGCACTACTGTACGCTATATATCTAACTAAATATATCCACCCTTAGGGGCAGAATTAGGAGCAATCAAAATGCAACTCTGTGTAGTGCATGTTTACATAAAAAAAGAAGCGTCCTTTCACTGACCTGAAAATTTCATGAATAATTAGTTAAAATAAACAGTCTTCAACAATCTGAGCTTACTTTGATAATGTGCCAATTCTATCTGATCAATCATCAATCTGGAAATAACACAGAAGTAGATGACTAACACACTGTGTTCTGCAAATTCTCAGTTTGATGAAAATTATGTAACAAATACATATTACATTAAAACTGTATTAGTTTTTTATTTGTTAGGGGGTTTCTGATTTAGTCCCAGGAGTGAGCCAGTTACTGTCTGCTTGCCTGTTCCATTTCAAAATGCAGCGGATGTTTTTCATCAAATCAATGTGAAGAGAAAAATGCAAGCCACGCCCTGTCACGGCGGTGCGTGGAGAAGAACCCAAATGCAGGCAGGCGGTGGTGAAGGGGTTAACAAAGACTTCAATACACGAAACACAGAGAACAAAGGAAATACCCACGAGGGGGTGTCTGATAAGATCAACTAAAATACAAAAAAAACTGTAAACCAAAAACTTCCCACGAGGGGGCAAAAACAAGAACTAAGATAATAAATAACACACTTACAGAACGGGACACACAGAGCAAGACAAGGCAGGAACTCGGGGAAACAAATGACACAAAGCATGCAAACGCACATAGCACAAGGACCATATACACGCAATACACGAGCACAGGACAAAGAAACAAGAGGGTATATATAGGCAACACAAACGAGGGATAACGACATAGGGCAGGTGTGGGTAATCAAACACTCAGGGAAAGATAACAAGGAAACGAGAGGAGCGGGGTCAATGACCAGACACGAGAAAACACATGAGAAGTTAAAACAAACAACTCATGGTTTTCTCACATAAAACCTAAGGACTCTGCCCCGACCGTGACATGCCCATTCTCTTTCTCATTCGAAGTTCTGTTTCACTCGGAAACGTGTCAGAAAAAAAGAAAGAAAGAAAGAAAGAAAGAAAGAAAGAAAGAAAGAAAGAAAGAAAGAAAGAAAGAAAGAAAGAAAGAAAGCGAGATTCAGGGGCTTTATCATGAAGTTGTAAACAAGTCTCGGCTGCGCTTACTTTTTAAATTTGCAAATGCACGATTTGATTTGAAAAGAGTAAAAACGTGTGTATAATTGGATTATGCATGTTTTAGAGCTGTGCACCACAAAATGACCCAATTATGCATATTCAAATTTTCATTTATGCATTTATCAAATGTATTATCCAAATTTACTTCCCATGAGATCAGGTTGCAATAACACAAGAATCTGTCACCTTATTTGAAAAAAAATTCACTAGCACTTTCACAATTTTTTATTTTTGCAAAACAGCTTTGCGATAAATACAAAATAGTTAAACATCATATTCTTTAATAGTTTTTGTAATAAAGCCATACAATTTTAACAATTTGTTGTAAGTCTGCTTGTCAGTTTTGTCCTGTTCTTTGTCATGTCCTTGCTCTATGCTCCTATTGTCCCTTCCTCTCAGAAACAAAGGTACAAAAGCTGTCACTCAGGCATTACCCTTTCAATAAATACACCATTGCACCTGTATATTTTTTCCTAAAAGGTACATATTGGTATCAAATGTATATCTTACTGTACTGTATTTGTACCTAAATGGTAAATATTAAGGCATTTTTAAAGGTACCATCTCAGTTACAGCTTTTTTATCTTTTTTCTAAAGATGTGTTGTATTCCCTGTGACCCCGTTCTGATTGTGTTCACAGAATAATCTGATGCACCTTAGATTTCTGGTGTTTTGCCGCTTGCACTTATGGAACATTTCTTATGGATCCAGTCTCTCTTATCTCCTTCATTACACTATTATTGTGTAATACTTTGATAAAAAATAAAATTAACTTTTGTGTTTCAATATAACAATAAACTAAATGGTGTGTTCAGCACAGAGCTTGAATATAAAGTTGCTACATCGGAGAATCTAGGCCACAAAGGCGAATTTAAAAGTGAAATAAGCATTCAAACACAGTATGCAACCATTTTTATCCAGGCAATCTTCTGGGAGAACACTGATGCCTCTCTACCATTGGGAACACATACTCTGTCTCTAAAGGTGAGTGCAATCTTATGTTCTTCAAAGCTCTCGACGCATTAAAGACGAGCAAACTCATGTTGACTGTCAGATGAACATTGTCTCAAAAGCACTGAGCTTTCAGGAACGTAATGTTGCCATTTTTAGCATCATGAATATAACTCCATAGATCTCCCTTTACTTGTTAGCCATCGATTGTACTGCTTGTATTAAAATAACAAATTTATTTTGTTTCATGAAGGTCACATTAACATTGTCATAGAAATGTTTTTCTTTTCCTTACCTTTTTTATTTTGCTCTTTGTCAAATTTATAAATAGATTTCATTATTCTACAGACCCAGATTTCAGTCTGAAATATTGATTGATTATTTAAAAATATATATGAATATATTAATATTAATACATATATATACATCGCTGTGTCCATTCAGATTTAACACAACAATCTGTTCTTTTTTTTAAGGTTACATTCTAAAAAAATTAAAACATTAAATGGATTATATGTGAATTTTACCAAGATTTTTAACTTGCACTATTGGTGAACTATTGGTTTACTTTAATTGTTAATTTAAAAGAAAGTCTAAATGTTGCCTAATTAAAATAGTTATTATGTTTGATATGCTAAATTCAACACTCTCTTGCTCAGTTCTGTAAACTCATTTCAATTAAATTCAGTGAAAGGGAGCACATTTCATCAACTAAAAGCAATTTCCCAGCTGGTTATCATACTGTACAATGGCCTTTGTTTCCTTTCTGACAAATGTAAAACACCCATTGTTAATTCGCAACACAAAATATAAAAAAGTATTTTGGAATAACAATTAACTGTTGTACTAAAATGCAAAAAGGGAAAGTAATTCCTAAGGGAGAGGAAACAGGCAAAGTATCCAAACAAGTTTGTCACTAAGGCTCGCTGTACTAAAAGAGAGAGAGAGAATATGACAAGGAGGAAAAGATAATAAGACAAACTCACTAGCTTCGGCACTGCATTTAATAACTGTGGGCCCGATCATAAACCAGGTTTAATAAACACAAGTGTTTTTTGCTAGTTTCAGATCAATGCAGTTTTCATTTTCACGTCCAGTGCCACGTTTTTTAAATAGCAAATGCACTTGCACCCATCTGTTCGCCCATGGGCATGCTGGTCTGAGGCAATTGAAAACGATTGCACTATTGACCTGCTAAAACCTGGTCTAAAGTCAACGGTGCAGTATTTTTAATCTATTTTTTCAAAGGACGTGTTAGCGCGCACAATGCACATACACTCTGCTTATTGCACATACAGGGATGCACAGCAGCACACAAAAACAAGCCAAATATTAAAAATATTAAAAATAAAAGGATAGCAATGTAAAATTTCCATCGTTAAACTAGCAAAAGTAGATTTGGACACACCCGAAGTGTAACTGTGCCGTGCACTACAAACCATGCGCTCATTAAAATAGGGTCCTGTGATTGCAACATAACCTCACAAAATGCCGTTTTTTTCCTGAAATGGTCCCAGTGTGCTGAATTTGTGAGAAGCAACAATCTTCTGCAAAATGAAAGTTGTATATTCTATCAATATCTTACTGATGACAAAAGTCCCGGAAGGCCCAGAAATGCACCATACAACAAGACCATAAAACATATAGCTCATGGAGTATTATTCCAGATCTGAACACAATAGCTTTGTGTGAGAAACACAGAAATTAAATTTGTTATCAGCATAATGCGAAGATATTGTCATGATACCAGTCTGTGTCTTCCCTTGTTCTCTCTTGTTGGGTTTTGTTTTTATCTTGTTATGAACTTTTAGTTTGTAGTTTTGGGTTTTGATTTCCTGTTCCCTGTGTTGACCTCTTGTTACATAGTGTATTTGAGCCCTATAGGTGCATTCCATTTAGCTGTAAGTGCTGCGAAGTAGACTTCACATGGTATTCCACCATCTTAAGTGAGATTCAAATCCGAAGGGTTCGGTTTAAAGGGCACTACGAAGGGGTAGGGAATATGGGAACAATGGACAAGTTATGCGTTTTTTGCATAGTGAAAGTTTATTTAATTATTTTAAGTGATCTTTAATACTATGTTGTAAATAAAAGTTGTAAGAGGCAGCCATTTTTTTATTATTTTAGGTTTACCTCAGAAATTTATATGGCTGCACATATAGGAAAGCGCACAAGATGAAATCCACATGACACATCTTCACATAGTTGACCAAATTAAAATGTATTTTCAAATTGCTAGAGAGTTACAGTAGAGCTTTAAATATATTAAGGTTCTAGATCTGAGACGCTTTTACACGGCTGAAAACGGCAGGTGCTGGCTGAAAACGGCAGTTGTGGGCGAGCGTTTTTTTTTCAGGCGAAGGTGCATTGGTTACTGTGATACGCTGAACGTGAAAAAAATGCTGAGCGCCGGTGATGAGCCTGCAGGAAAGAACGCCAGCTGCTGTGACGTTTCCATTGGAAAAATTGAAAATAAAACGCAGTACGCTGGCAGAAACGCCTCAGTGAACACAGCCGTAATAGTCAAAGCTGCAGCAGTCAATTAAATACAAGCATAAACAAAAGTTATTATATTGATTACATACATAATGAGAGTAAAATTAAATATAAAAGTAAAGTACATTACAATATTTACTTGTTATATCATAATCTGCGCAACCATGCTGTTGCCTTTCTTTGATGACATTGCAGGGCATTCCAAATGAGCGATTATTGTCAGCAAAGTCCACTTCAACGGTCATCCCGTGCTGGGAGTAGGAACTCTAGGAATTGGAACGCAGCTGTAGTCTTTCTTTGTCCTTTGTCAGTCATTGTTTGTGTTTAGTACAATATTCTCTGTTTTGGATTACCTGGTACCCGATTCCTTTATTCTAGTTTTATTTTATTTCCTTAAATGGTTAAACTGCTAGTCCCAGGGGCGCCCAGTCTGAAGGTTCCTGAGGTTCTGCCACTGAAGTCAGTGCTGCTCTTGGTAGCTACAGCTTTGTGGTGTGTTTGGGCTGCACATTGGTTTTGTGTTCATTAGTAGTTTCATGTGTTTCTTGTTACCTCACCCATCCTAGGCTACGTCCGAAAGCTTAGTAGCTGACTTGTTGCCTCGCTACCCAATCAGGCAATGACTTCAGAGGCAGCGTTGGCGTACGAAGGCAGCTCTGAGAAAGGGATTGGGACATGCATCATAGGCAGTGTAACCAAATTATATTGGAACTATAAACAGACAGCGTCTGCAAAAAAACAATCACATATAACTACGATGCTAATTTCCCGCTAGAAATGCAATCAAAGGTTATTGAAAGTGAAAATTAAAATTTATACTAACTATGCTCCAATCCTCTTTTTGGCTGCCATTTTTTTTAGCTCTATCCTGCCCGACCAATCCCCTTTCTCGCACATGCACACAAATACCACTGTGGGGCATTGAAGGCAGCGAATGATACATCCATCTTGCCTTCAAAAATCAATCAGATGTAGGTATCTTAAGAGACCGGAAGAAAACACTGGATTCGAAAGTGCTTTGATGCCTTCTTGTCTTAATTCTGCCTTTATAGCTTTCGGATGCAGCACTAATGTTTCTTTGAGTGATTTTACTAGCACATTTAATAAATATCATTAAATCCCTTTTCAGGGTTAAATCCGCATTGTAGACCCGAACGTGTGCAGCGTGTATTGGAGCGGGGGCAGAATCATATGACCAGACGCTTAGCAATGGACACCCAATCAACAACTGAACAGCACTTACCTCATATCACAAGCTGTGTACGGTCACAGAAGCTCTGTTCGTACTGTAAAAAATCGTTTTAGCTTTTTATTTATTTGAGTAAATAACGTCTTAGGAGGCTTCCTGCGAGTCGTCATTTTTTTCTCAGATTCGGAACAGTGCGGTAGTCAGTTGAAGTGACCACTCTCTGTTTTTATTCAGTCAGTTTGATGCTGAAGTATTTATCAAGCATGACTCACTGAAAAAAAAGATTATGTGCCTTACTAGATTTTATTAAAATAAATGATTAAAATGTACTTAATGTAATTACATTGTTAATTATGAGTTAAAATAACGTAAACATCTACTAATTTTGGTTGTTAAGATTTTAATTGTTTGAGTAATATTAATTGAACAAATTATTAAGTAAATCCTTAAGTAGAACCTCTTAATTTTATTATGTTAAACCCATTTAAACTGGTCAAATTAAATGTACTCATTTATTTTGTTGAGACTACATAAATCATTTTTGTAGATATAACTACCATGGCAGTTGATCTGTAGTTCCCAGCATGCTTTGTATCTGACTGCATTAGGAGATTCATTTTCAAGATTAACTGTAATTTTAAGTGTTTTTCAGTAAGAAGAAATACTTGTTCATGTTTTTTTGTTGATTTATCTTTGAGATTTAGGAGAGTTTTGGTGTTATTTTTAATTTTTTTAAGTTATTACCATTGTTCAGAAGAGTGGTGCTTGTGCATAGGCTGAGGGAGGCACACTATTAGTCACACACTCATGTTATTTCACTTATTGAGCAGTAACTGTATTAATGCCAGTACAGAGTGTTAGGATCAGGACTGAACCCAGATGCAGACAACAATGAGGGATAACAAAAAAACTTCTTTATTAAAAAAGCAAAACAAAAACCCACTATGGGGCAAAAGACAAACTTGTGCGAAGAACAAAACTAAGGAAGTCCAAAAAGGTTCAACAAATTAATAAATCCACAAAATACGGTAGGCAAGACTAGCCACGGAAACTAGACAAATGGGAATACTCACTGGGACTACGTATATGGCACAAAATGAATCTACAAGGGACAGAGAGAACTGGGGCTAAATATATGGGAACACTAACGAAGGAAAATTACATTTGGCAGGTGACGGCAGGTGATAGGGATTAAACACTAAGGGCGAGATTATGGGAAACAAGGGGGCGGGGCAAAGAGACACGACAGGAGGACACGTGGAGTAAAGTCACAAACAACGGCCACGTGTCTCCACACAACACCACAGGAACAAAAGACATGGTACTGTCACGACTCTGTCCACAGAACTAGAAAACTCGTGACAGGAAAGGACAGAGTCATGACATATTACTTGACCACCTATGTTGTAAAAATAGTATATTTCAATATGAAAGTAACTGATCCATGCAGTTTGAGTTAGACACGTTTTTGTTCAGCATAAATTGTTTTTAAATTTAAGTAACATTTACTTGATATTTTAACAAAAACTAAATGTACTGTAGAATTTACTTTATTCTGGTTAGTAAATTGTATTTGAATTATAGCAGCAAATTTGACTTAAAACATGTTCGTGCAAATTGTTATGAGGATTTTATTAAGTAAATTCTTAAAATGTTATTTTTTCAGTGCTGTTGACACCGCATATATGCAAATAAGAATGTTAACCCAGGGTTTAGTGATGGACAGTGTTAGTTCAGATGTCAATATTTGGTTGTTTAATAAATAGCCATGTGAGGTCTGAAAGATTTTAAAGCATTTCTTTAAAGCATAATTTTCCATAGTCAGTTAAGTGCAAGCTTTAAGAATTGTCAATTTTCTGTACGAGTTTTCTGTACTTTTACAGCACGCCACAAGTGGATATTATCATTGTTTATTGTTAGAGCGTTTGGACCCGGAAGTGCGAGACTTCATCTTAACAAGAGGATTGCAGGGCCATGGATTCTGTGTCCCAAAGCTCTCTGAATTAAAACACCAGGTCAATGACAAATTTATACACGCCTTTTAACCTTATGCATTTGTTTTTAATTATTTGTTATTAATTTGATCATGTTTTCATAAAAAAATGGTTAACTCATCTCCAGTAATATCAACCATTCTAGCTCTATTCAGGAATCTGTGTAACCGTATGATAGCTGCATAACAGAGTATTACATAACCATCTTATATAAAAACCTATTTCACAAAAATCCCAGCAATAATTTATTCAGTAACTGAGTTAAAAAGTTTCAGGTTAAGCTTTTTCTTTAGAAGCCAATAAAACCATAACTAATGTATGGTTCATTGGATGTTTAAGAGAGATGCTGAGGAGATTTTTTTTTCTATGTGTTCCTCGTGAATAATTTACAGTTTCTCATCATTGTGTCATTTTGAGAGTGAGCTAAACTAAAGTCCTTTGACACAAAGATAGAAACTAACCAGCAGCCATCGCTACCGCTGCCTGCAATTGGGTTCTTCCCTGAACACATCCCTGACATAACGAACGAGCCACTACTGAACCCAGCAGGCAGCCATGGACGGTGCAACCACTTCCCGGTGGCCTTGCACCTCCAATCCCGAATGGTGGAAGGCAATCGCCTCCCAGTCCCATGCTGGAGGAGGCCCATTCCCTGCCCAGCGCCAGCACCCCTTGCTGGATTATGCCCGGGACATCGAGGCCAGGAAGGCGTCCGTTCCCGAGGTGCTGGTCCGGGCCTACCTGGTGGCTGAGATGGACAACCCTCCACCCTTCCCAGAGCAGGAGGACATGGTTTATCAGCCGTTCCCGCAGTTGGTGGAATGGCTGCAGCTTCGAGAGGAGCTAGCTAAAGCCACCAGAGAGCACTACCCAGCCACCGACACCCTGTCCTTTCCCACCGACACCCAGTCCTGTCCAGCCGGCGGCCCAGCCGGTGACTCGGCAGGCACCCAGCACCCGCCTCCGGTTCGGCACCCTGTCCCAGCCAAACCCGCCCCGGTCAAGTCCACCCGGACCCCGCACTCTTGAACGCCCCCCCCCGGACTATGACTCACCCACCCAGCCCCAATCCCTTTGGACTTCCTCCCATGAACTCTCGTGTTCCTCCATCCCCCCAGGTTTACTTTTCGTACTATGTCACCCCAATCCTCATGTTATGTATTTTTGCCTGCCACTGATTTTGTTTTCCTTGTTTTGCTGGTTTTTGTTATGGTCCCAGTCTGTCACGTCTTGTCTATCACCTTGAGGAGCATCAGGATGCCGCTCCTTAAGGAGGGGCTTCTGTCATGGTTCTGCCCCATCTTGTCTTGCTTTTCTTGATTTAGTGGCAGAATCATGACAGAACCTCTTGTTTTGTGTGGAGAGAGAGACATGTTATTGTGATCATGACATAACATGCGCTCTCTCCGGTCTCGTCTATGGCCCTGCCCCTCTCGTTCTCTCGTTTAGCTTCCCGCCTGTGTCTCATTACCCGCACCTTCCCATTGTTATCTCTCCTGTTAGTTACCTTATTGTTACCTTATTATGCATGTAAGTTTAGTTATCCTGTTCCCTTTTTTTGCCCCCTCGTGGAAAGTCTTGTTTTTGAAGTTTGTATGGTTTAGTTTGTGTTTTACCCCATTGTGTTTTTGTTTTGTGTGTTTATTATTAAAGTTTATGTTCCATCGCTACCGCTGCCTGCAATTGGGTTCTTCCCCGAACACATCCCTGACAACTTGCAGGATGTATTATTGATGCTAAGACTGCTCATGTCAAAAGATGAAGGGAAATTTGATCCCTTTGGTCAACACCTCCTTAAACACAGCAACAAAAGCACTGCTAAAGTACAGCATCTCACAGTTAAAGTGTTGTGGTACCTGATAACTCTCCAAAGTAAGCTTTACAACCTTACTCTCTAGTCCCTTTGGGAAATTACCTTTTTGGATATTATCTTTAAGTATATTTATGACATGCAAACAGACGTCTTTATCAAATGCAAACAGATATTTTTAATGCTTCCATTGTACAATAGACTGCAAAGAGTGGTAATGTCTATGCAACACTTAAAATGTATTTTTTTTGTTAGTATAATATATGACTAACCAATGATTAATTGTTCTGCTCAACACACATATTTCTAGAGCTTTTGAAAAGACGAATATTTAATTTTAAATACAAACACATAGACAGGCAGGGAACACAATGTACTTAACATTTAAAAAAAAGTTTTGACTAAATACATGTATAAAAATAATCAAAGTGTTTTCCATGATGTTCTTTAACCACTAATTAAAAAAAAGACTGAGAGATTTTGCCTGTTGTTGGTAGCCTACATACCAGTTGTGAAGTACCAAGTCACAGGAAAATAAAACACACGTTTTCCATGTGAAGTGAGCTCGGGTCCTTACCAGTGTATGAACTCATGTACGCAATATACTGATTCACAACGTACAGGGAGCTTATTGAGACACTTACAGTAAGTTTATCAGATAAGAGAGAAATACAGAATGTGCAGAGCAGGGGCACACAGTGTGACATTAAGAAAAGACTACAAAAAGTGTCTATCAGTCCGTTCTTCTCTGTTAGGCTCATTTAAAAAAAATGGCACACATAATAAAATATTAGAGGTTGCACAGTCAATTGATGTGAAACAATATTGGAGTTAGGTCTCTCATGACCACGGTTGGTCATGTTTTATAATGAATTCTCAATATTTCTGTATGGGATATTAAATTTTGACTTTTTCGACATTTCCATTTCAGTAGTTTTTGGAAGCATTAATATTTTTAGCATAATAACATAGCATGTACATCAAACTGAAAGCAAGCACAAATCAATAGATATTTGCATTGGTCACTGCTGGAATCAACTGGACTTGGAACAATGTAACAGCCATTTATCTTCAAATTTTTGTAGCTTATTGCAAGTCCTCATTCAGATAAAAGAAAGAGAAGTTTGACTTCATTTGTCAGAGTCAAAACCAATGCTTTCCACTTGATTTGTCACCCGCTTTGCTTGTTTATTAATTTTTGATTAGAATCCACCTTACTGCAGAAGCTTGTAAAAGGTCAAGCCCATACATCTCCCAAACACTGAGGTCCCGGAGCGTGACCAGAGTCATTTTTCTGCAGTAAAAATAAAATGCAGTACTGTATAGGCTACTGCTTTGGGCACTCTTGTGCTATGTAGGAGATATTACATTTACTAAGCCAATTTTGCATCAGCTTGCTCATAGACAACATATTTGTGGGCTGTAACTTGAATTCAATTCAATTTCTATAGCGTTTGTTGGAAATGTTGCAAATGTAATGTCATTTTACAGATAAACATGCTAATAAGTTTGAAAAAAATGGAAAAGACTCTGCATCTGCAAAATATGCCAAAATATCATAGAAAGATAACCGACAATAAGCGAAAAAAATTGGCTCTATAAGAATTATGTATTAAATCAGGCTGACAGGTCAGCTCTCTTCTGTTTAAAAAAAATCAATACCAAAGTGCCCTATAAGCATCACTTCAAACTCTGAGTTCTGTGCCTGAACAGTTCCCTGTGCAGCTGGATTCTGGACTTCCCGTCAGACAGACGCCAGGTTGTCAGAATGGGCAGTATGATGATTACTGAAGGCGACGAGACAGCCTGCAGAGAGGATGTTAGCAGGAAAAGAACTTCTCACTTGATGTCAATAAAACTAAGGTGCCAGTGAAAGATTTCAGGAGACAAGAATGAGCCCTCCCCCTCTCCATCAACTTTATACCTTCAGTATCGCTACAGCCCTCGGCTGGCCAGTGCCAGCAACAGTACTACACTAACAAAAATGCTGTGTTGTTTTCAGCCCTGCCTATGAAAAGGTCTGCTCCCCCCAAATGATGGGTTGTTTTAATGCATGGTTGGGTATCAACAACCCAACATTTGAAAAGCTGGAAAACACATGATATTTACAGAAATAATGTTGATGTGAAGACACTGGGCTTAATAACTTTGCACAAGCTTCTGTCTCTTCACATTGGATGCTTTCAGTTTAATTGATCCAAAGAGTATATAGCTGGCCCATTCTGTATTCTTAATACCAGAGGGCAATTACTCGCCCTGTGATCCAATTTAGACAGAGGTAGCTGCCTCACTGAAGCATAATGGATTTAGCTAAGAACTTTCTAATGTCTTCTCTGGAGCGTGTTCAATCCCAGGATGGATTATTTAACTCTTCAAGTTCATGAATCCTCTTGCTTTCTGTCGAGCTATCCTAGGCTGAGCTTTCTCTAAGGACTTTGCATTGGAAACTCTCTTGGTTTCGCAGTGAGATAGTGGTGTCCTTGCGGTGTCTGTTAGCGGGGTATCTGATACTCTGTCAATTATCATGGAACAAGGCCTCAAGACTGATACTGGGTCACTGCCCACCGATCAGAAATGCAGCAGACTATGGCTGCTATCAACTCTGTCATAGGACTCGACTCAATAAGACTGTCATAAGTTACCTGAAAAAACAGCAGAATTTCACTAGAACATTTAACTGACTCTGGCCAATTCATTAAATACATATATATAACTGTAGCGAGGAAGGCGGGACGAGAGCCATGGGGCAGGAAGGCGGGGCCGGTGGCGTGAGTGATAATGAGTATCAGCGGTACACGCACCGGTCCCGCATGCCTCGGGAGCTCGGGAGCATAAGAGGACGAGCGACGGGACTGCCGACGAGTGAGGACCGGTCACGGAAATGTTAAGTTTTGGGTTTATGTTTGTGTGGCCGGCAGTCGTCCGTGAGGGGCTGCTGGCCTTTTACTTCCATATTATTGTTTGTTTATTTTTGATTAAAGTTTATTGTTAAATGTTCGCCGGTTTCCCGCCTCCTTCCTTCCCGTTTTATTGAGCTTTGTTACAATAACTAACACTGAAATTAATTTAAAGTGAATTCAAAATCTTTACAGTAATAAAAATGATTTGAACACTTAAGCCAACAATTATGTGGCTTGCAGTGGATCTGCAAAGGTCAGCTGCATCACAGGCTTGTTCTAGTTGCATTTATAGTTACTATTCAATATGTAATTATTAATACGTCTCAGTTTTTTATGATAACTTTGTAAAACTAAACATGAGAACATAATTTATAATGCGTAATTTTACGCATTATAAATTATTATTACGCGTAATTGATCCATTGTTTTATTTGGACGCACACAGACATCAAGAATCATCTTATGAATCTCAACAATGGTGACAATAAACAGAAAGTTTCATGCTGCAATGTATGCTGGGTAACACCATAGCACAAAAATACCAGTATGCATTGCATCATTTATAAATTATCACAACTGTTGAGGACTGTAGGCGAAGTGTTGATGTCTTTTCTTCAGCAATAGAAGTTTTTCATTTCCAGCGCTGTCAGTTGTTTAATAGAATTTTGTCTTTTTATAATTTTGTAATGCCGGAAACATGGCTTTTGCAAAACATGAATTATGCAGAAAGAGCAAATCGAGATTTTCCTCATTGCAATTTAAATGAATAATGCCTTCTGTGCAAAAAGACTGGCTGTACTTTGAAGGTTATTGAAAGTGAAAATTAAAATTTATACTAACTATGCTCCAATCCTCTTTTTGGCTGCCATTTGTTTTTAGCTCTATCCTGCCCGACCAATCCCCTTTCTCGCACATGCACACAAATACCACTGTGGGGCATTGAAGGCAGCGAATGATACATCCATCTTGCCTTCAAAAATCAATCAGATGTAGGTATCTTAAGAGACCGGAAGAAAACACTGGATTCGAAAGTGCTTTGATGCCTTCTTGTCTTAATTCTGCCTTTATAGCTTTCGGATGCAGCACTAATGTTTCTTTGAGTGATTTTACTAGCACATTTAATAAATATCATTAAATCCCTTTTCAGGGTTAAATCCGCATTGTAGACCCGAACGTGTGCAGCGTGTATTGGAGCGGGGGCAGAATCATATGACCAGACGCTTAGCAATGGACACCCAATCAACAACTGAACAGCACTTACCTCATATCACAAGCTGTGTACGGTCACAGAATCTCTGTTCGTACTGTAAAAAATCGTTTTAGCTTTTTATTTATTTGAGTAAATAACGTCTTAGGAGGCTTCCTGCGAGTCGTCATTTTTTTCTCAGATTCGGAACAGTGCGGTAGTCAGTTGAAGTGACCACTCTCTGTTTTTATTCAGTCAGTTTGATGCTGAAGTATTTATCAAGCATGACTCACTGAAAAAAAAGATTATGTGCCTTACTAGATTTTATTAAAATAAATGATTAAAATGTACTTAATGTAATTACATTGTTAATTATGAGTTAAAATAATGTAAACATCTACTAATTTTGGTTGTTAAGATTTTAATTGTTTGAGTAATATTAATTGAACAAATTATTAAGTAAATCCTTAAGTAGAACCTCTTAATTTTATTATGTTAAACCCATTTAAACTGGTCAAATTAAATGTACTCATTTATTTTGTTGAGACTACATAAATCATTTTTGTAGATATAACTACCATGGCAGTTGATCTGTAGTTCCCAGCATGCTTTGTATCTGACTGCATTAGGAGATTCATTTTCAAGATTAACTGTAATTTTAAGTGTTTTTCAGTAAGAAGAAATACTTGTTCATGTTTTTTTGTTGATTTATCTTTGAGATTTAGGAGAGTTTTGGTGTTATTTTTAATTTTTTTAAGTTATTACCATTGTTCAGAAGAGTGGTGCTTGTGCATAGGCTGAGGGAGGCACACTATTAGTCACACACTCATGTTATTTCACTTATTGAGCAGTAACTGTATTAATGCCAGTACAGAGTGTTAGGATCAGGACTGAACCCAGATGCAGACAACAATGAGGGATAACAAAAAAACTTCTTTATTAAAAAAGCAAAACAAAAACCCACTATGGGGCAAAAGACAAACTTGTGCGAAGAACAAAACTAAGGAAGTCCAAAAAGGTTCAACAAATTAATAAATCCACAAAATACGGTAGGCAAGACTAGCCACGGAAACTAGACAAATGGGAATACTCACTGGGACTACGTATATGGCACAAAATGAATCTACAAGGGACAGAGAGAACTGGGGCTAAATATATGGGAACACTAACGAAGGAAAATTACATTTGGCAGGTGACGGCAGGTGATAGGGATTAAACACTAAGGGCGAGATTATGGGAAACAAGGGGGCGGGGCAAAGAGACACGACAGGAGGACACGTGGAGTAAAGTCACAAACAACGGCCACGTGTCTCCACACAACACCACAGGAACAAAAGACATGGTACTGTCACGACTCTGTCCACAGAACTAGAAAACTCGTGACAGGAAAGGACAGAGTCATGACATATTACTTGACCACCTATGTTGTAAAAATAGTATATTTCAATATGAAAGTAACTGATCCATGCAGTTTGAGTTAGACACGTTTTTGTTCAGCATAAATTGTTTTTAAATTTAAGTAACATTTACTTGATATTTTAACAAAAACTAAATGTACTGTAGAATTTACTTTATTCTGGTTAGTAAATTGTATTTGAATTATAGCAGCAAATTTGACTTAAAACATGTTCGTGCAAATTGTTATGAGGATTTTATTAAGTAAATTCTTAAAATGTTATTTTTTCAGTGCTGTTGACACCGCATATATGCAAATAAGAATGTTAACCCAGGGTTTAGTGATGGACAGTGTTAGTTCAGATGTCAATATTTGGTTGTTTAATAAATAGCCATGTGAGGTCTGAAAGATTTTAAAGCATTTCTTTAAAGCATAATTTTCCATAGTCAGTTAAGTGCAAGCTTTAAGAATTGTCAATTTTCTGTACGAGTTTTCTGTACTTTTACAGCACGCCACAAGTGGATATTATCATTGTTTATTGTTAGAGCGTTTGGACCCGGAAGTGCGAGACTTCATCTTAACAAGAGGATTGCAGGGCCATGGATTCTGTGTCCCAAAGCTCTCTGAATTAAAACACCAGGTCAATGACAAATTTATACACGCCTTTTAACCTTATGCATTTGTTTTTAATTATTTGTTATTAATTTGATCATGTTTTCATAAAAAAATGGTTAACTCATCTCCAGTAATATCAACCATTCTAGCTCTATTCAGGAATCTGTGTAACCGTATGATAGCTGCATAACAGAGTATTACATAACCATCTTATATAAAAACCTATTTCACAAAAATCCCAGCAATAATTTATTCAGTAACTGAGTTAAAAAGTTTCAGGTTAAGCTTTTTCTTTAGAAGCCAATAAAACCATAACTAATGTATGGTTCATTGGATGTTTAAGAGAGATGCTGAGGAGATTTTTTTTTCTATGTGTTCCTCGTGAATAATTTACAGTTTCTCATCATTGTGTCATTTTGAGAGTGAGCTAAACTAAAGTCCTTTGACACAAAGATAGAAACTAACCAGCAGCCATCGCTACCGCTGCCTGCAATTGGGTTCTTCCCTGAACACATCCCTGACATAACGAACGAGCCACTACTGAACCCAGCAGGCAGCCATGGACGGTGCAACCACTTCCCGGTGGCCTTGCACCTCCAATCCCGAATGGTGGAAGGCAATCGCCTCCCAGTCCCATGCTGGAGGAGGCCCATTCCCTGCCCAGCGCCAGCACCCCTTGCTGGATTATGCCCGGGACATCGAGGCCAGGAAGGCGTCCGTTCCCGAGGTGCTGGTCCGGGCCTACCTGGTGGCTGAGATGGACAACCCTCCACCCTTCCCAGAGCAGGAGGACATGGTTTATCAGCCGTTCCCGCAGTTGGTGGAATGGCTGCAGCTTCGAGAGGAGCTAGCTAAAGCCACCAGAGAGCACTACCCAGCCACCGACACCCTGTCCTTTCCCACCGACACCCAGTCCTGTCCAGCCGGCGGCCCAGCCGGTGACTCGGCAGGCACCCAGCACCCGCCTCCGGTTCGGCACCCTGTCCCAGCCAAACCCGCCCCGGTCAAGTCCACCCGGACCCCGCACTCTTGAACGCCCCCCCCCGGACTATGACTCACCCACCCAGCCCCAATCCCTTTGGACTTCCTCCCATGAACTCTCGTGTTCCTCCATCCCCCCAGGTTTACTTTTCGTACTATGTCACCCCAATCCTCATGTTATGTATTTTTGCCTGCCACTGATTTTGTTTTCCTTGTTTTGCTGGTTTTTGTTATGGTCCCAGTCTGTCACGTCTTGTCTATCACCTTGAGGAGCATCAGGATGCCGCTCCTTAAGGAGGGGCTTCTGTCATGGTTCTGCCCCATCTTGTCTTGCTTTTCTTGATTTAGTGGCAGAATCATGACAGAACCTCTTGTTTTGTGTGGAGAGAGAGACATGTTATTGTGATCATGACATAACATGCGCTCTCTCCGGTCTCGTCTATGGCCCTGCCCCTCTCGTTCTCTCGTTTAGCTTCCCGCCTGTGTCTCATTACCCGCACCTTCCCATTGTTATCTCTCCTGTTAGTTACCTTATTGTTACCTTATTATGCATGTAAGTTTAGTTATCCTGTTCCCTTTTTTTGCCCCCTCGTGGAAAGTCTTGTTTTTGAAGTTTGTATGGTTTAGTTTGTGTTTTACCCCATTGTGTTTTTGTTTTGTGTGTTTATTATTAAAGTTTATGTTCCATCGCTACCGCTGCCTGCAATTGGGTTCTTCCCCGAACACATCCCTGACAACTTGCAGGATGTATTATTGATGCTAAGACTGCTCATGTCAAAAGATGAAGGGAAATTTGATCCCTTTGGTCAACACCTCCTTAAACACAGCAACAAAAGCACTGCTAAAGTACAGCATCTCACAGTTAAAGTGTTGTGGTACCTGATAACTCTCCAAAGTAAGCTTTACAACCTTACTCTCTAGTCCCTTTGGGAAATTACCTTTTTGGATATTATCTTTAAGTATATTTATGACATGCAAACAGACTTCTTTATCAAATGCAAACAGATATTTTTAATGCTTCCATTGTACAATAGACTGCAAAGAGTGGTAATGTCTATGCAACACTTAAAATGTATTTTTTTTGTTAGTATAATATATGACTAACCAATGATTAATTGTTCTGCTCAACACACATATTTCTAGAGCTTTTGAAAAGACGAATATTTAATTTTAAATACAAACACATAGACAGGCAGGGAACACAATGTACTTAACATTTAAAAAAAAGTTTTGACTAAATACATGTATAAAAATAATCAAAGTGTTTTCCATGATGTTCTTTAACCACTAATTAAAAAAAAGACTGAGAGATTTTGCCTGTTGTTGGTAGCCTACATACCAGTTGTGAAGTACCAAGTCACAGGAAAATAAAACACACGTTTTCCATGTGAAGTGAGCTCGGGTCCTTACCAGTGTATGAACTCATGTACGCAATATACTGATTCACAACGTACAGGGAGCTTATTGAGACACTTACAGTAAGTTTATCAGATAAGAGAGAAATACAGAATGTGCAGAGCAGGGGCACACAGTGTGACATTAAGAAAAGACTACAAAAAGTGTCTATCAGTCCGTTCTTCTCTGTTAGGCTCATTTAAAAAAAATGGCACACATAATAAAATATTAGAGGTTGCACAGTCAATTGATGTGAAACAATATTGGAGTTAGGTCTCTCATGACCACGGTTGGTCATGTTTTATAATGAATTCTCAATATTTCTGTATGGGATATTAAATTTTGACTTTTTCGACATTTCCATTTCAGTAGTTTTTGGAAGCATTAATATTTTTAGCATAATAACATAGCATGTACATCAAACTGAAAGTAAGCACAAATCAATAGATATTTGCATTGGTCACTGCTGGAATCAACTGGACTTGGAACAATGTAACAGCCATTTATCTTCAAATTTTTGTAGCTTATTGCAAGTCCTCATTCAGATAAAAGAAAGAGAAGTTTGACTTCATTTGTCAGAGTCAAAACCAATGCTTTCCACTTGATTTGTCACCCGCTTTGCTTGTTTATTAATTTTTGATTAGAATCCACCTTACTGCAGAAGCTTGTAAAAGGTCAAGCCCATACATCTCCCAAACACTGAGGTCCCGGAGCGTGACCAGAGTCATTTTTCTGCAGTAAAAATAAAATGCAGTACTGTATAGGCTACTGCTTTGGGCACTCTTGTGCTATGTAGGAGATATTACATTTACTAAGCCAATTTTGCATCAGCTTGCTCATAGACAACATATTTGTGGGCTGTAACTTGAATTCAATTCAATTTCTATAGCGTTTGTTGGAAATGTTGCAAATGTAATGTCATTTTACAGATAAACATGCTAATAAGTTTGAAAAAAATGGAAAAGACTCTGCATCTGCAAAATATGCCAAAATATCATAGAAAGATAACCGACAATAAGCGAAAAAAATTGGCTCTATAAGAATTATGTATTAAATCAGGCTGACAGGTCAGCTCTCTTCTGTTTAAAAAAAATCAATACCAAAGTGCCCTATAAGCATCACTTCAAACTCTGAGTTCTGTGCCTGAACAGTTCCCTGTGCAGCTGGATTCTGGACTTCCCGTCAGACAGACGCCAGGTTGTCAGAATGGGCAGTATGATGATTACTGAAGGCGACGAGACAGCCTGCAGAGAGGATGTTAGCAGGAAAAGAACTTCTCACTTGATGTCAATAAAACTAAGGTGCCAGTGAAAGATTTCAGGAGACAAGAATGAGCCCTCCCCCTCTCCATCAACTTTATACCTTCAGTATCGCTACAGCCCTCGGCTGGCCAGTGCCAGCAACAGTACTACACTAACAAAAATGCTGTGTTGTTTTCAGCCCTGCCTATGAAAAGGTCTGCTCCCCCCCAAATGATGGGTTGTTTTAATGCATGGTTGGGTATCAACAACCCAACATTTGAAAAGCTGGAAAACACATGATATTTACAGAAATAATGTTGATGTGAAGACACTGGGCTTAATAACTTTGCACAAGCTTCTGTCTCTTCACATTGGATGCTTTCAGTTTAATTGATCCAAAGAGTATATAGCTGGCCCATTCTGTATTCTTAATACCAGAGGGCAATTACTCGCCCTGTGATCCAATTTAGACAGAGGTAGCTGCCTCACTGAAGCATAATGGATTTAGCTAAGAACTTTCTAATGTCTTCTCTGGAGCGTGTTCAATCCCAGGATGGATTATTTAACTCTTCAAGTTCATGAATCCTCTTGCTTTCTGTCGAGCTATCCTAGGCTGAGCTTTCTCTAAGGACTTTGCATTGGAAACTCTCTTGGTTTCGCAGTGAGATAGTGGTGTCCTTGCGGTGTCTGTTAGCGGGGTATCTGATACTCTGTCAATTATCATGGAACAAGGCCTCAAGACTGATACTGGGTCACTGCCCACCGATCAGAAATGCAGCAGACTATGGCTGCTATCAACTCTGTCATAGGACTCGACTCAATAAGACTGTCATAAGTTACCTGAAAAAACAGCAGAATTTCACTAGAACATTTAACTGACTCTGGCCAATTCATTAAATACATATATATAACTGTAGCGAGGAAGGCGGGACGAGAGCCATGGGGCAGGAAGGCGGGGCCGGTGGCGTGAGTGATAATGAGTATCAGCGGTACACGCACCGGTCCCGCATGCCTCGGGAGCTCGGGAGCATAAGAGGACGAGCGACGGGACTGCCGACGAGTGAGGACCGGTCACGGAAATGTTAAGTTTTGGGTTTATGTTTGTGTGGCCGGCAGTCGTCCGTGAGGGGCTGCTGGCCTTTTACTTCCATATTATTGTTTGTTTATTTTTGATTAAAGTTTATTGTTAAATGTTCGCCGGTTTCCCGCCTCCTTCCTTCCCGTTTTATTGAGCTTTGTTACAATAACTAACACTGAAATTAATTTAAAGTGAATTCAAAATCTTTACAGTAATAAAAATGATTTGAACACTTAAGCCAACAATTATGTGGCTTGCAGTGGATCTGCAAAGGTCAGCTGCATCACAGGCTTGTTCTAGTTGCATTTATAGTTACTATTCAATATGTAATTATTAATACGTCTCAGTTTTTTATGATAACTTTGTAAAACTAAACATGAGAACATAATTTATAATGCGTAATTTTACGCATTATAAATTATTATTACGCGTAATTGATCCATTGTTTTATTTGGACGCACACAGACATCAAGAATCATCTTATGAATCTCAACAATGGTGACAATAAACAGAAAGTTTCATGCTGCAATGTATGCTGGGTAACACCATAGCACAAAAATACCAGTATGCATTGCATCATTTATAAATTATCACAACTGTTGAGGACTGTAGGCGNAAATTCAGATGAATGAAAATAAAAAGCATTCAGCCCCTGTCCAAAGTTATTGCATGTCCTTGAATCAGATTCACACCTTAAGTGATGTTGCAGTCAAGTCAGAGCATAAAATATTGGAGCATAAAATTAAGTTTTAACTGGGTGCCATTGTGCTTTTTCAGTTTCTCAACTTTAATTAATGTTTAATGTTACTGTATGATAAAAAAATCAGTAATGTTACAAATCTCAAAGTCAAATGCAAAGGGACATATTATCTTTAACATGAAAAAATCATTTAAGAAAAACAAAATCCCACCCAAGTAATGTGCAAAAATGGGGCAGAGGCCTAGCTGAGTTGTTTTAGTACTAGTATGTTGTCGCCATGTCGAAAAGATCCTGTTTTTCCCACCCTGCACATGCTACATGTAGGTGTAGCCACTTGTTCTTCATAGAGTCCGGAACTACACTCAGCTGTTTTTCCCAAACACCGAAGTCATTTGCTGCTGAAAAGGATAGTTCAGGCAAAATCAAAATTACCCCATGTTTTACTCACCCTCAAAGCATCCAAGGTGTATATGACTTTCTTCTTTCAGACGAATACTTTCAGAGTTTATCCTGGCTCTTCCAAGCTTTATAATGGGAGTGAATTGAGGATGACACACCTGCGTCATTTGCGGGAACGCCTCCCTCTCGTGCACCCATGGCTGATGAATAATGGAAGTTAGACATTACAGTTTATAAAGTTGTAAATATAGATTTTCCAGTGCTTGAAGTGGGGAAAAGTGCCGTTACTCTCTTTTGCACGTTGACATATGCAAATTCTGAAATGCACTTTTGAAATTTCTACAAAAGAAAAACTGTATTTGGAGATATTGCTGGTACAATATATTTATTTACTAAAGGAACCATTTGCCAAACAACTGATTTGATAATGTTAAATACAAATTTGACCAAAAATTGCCATTTCATTACCTGTGATAATAGTTCTCCAGTCTATTGAGTTCTTCTGTTAAATCAATTCATCAAATACACACAGTCATACATTATGCCTTATATGCTATAAGGCATGTTAAATCTTACATTATGTGACAAACCACCTACGTTTCCATGTAAAACACTTTAATTCGCAAAAGTAAAGTAGTTTGCATCTCTAAAATCTTACCATTTATATATATATATATTTTTATTTTAAAACTGTTGGATTTGTTATGTTTGCCTTCTCACATGTCACTACACAGTCGTCTTTCTGTTAGCGGCCGCCTATGACAGTAAAGTTCTGTCCTCTTCAATTTGATTGGCTGAAAGTTCTGTCTTCTTCAGTTTGATTAGCTGATATTCTGCTTGGCCTCTGTAAAATGGTTAGCTAGAATTCTCTAAACCCTGTTTGATTGGCAAACTTTTTGACATCAGGTAGCTCTTTGTTAATCTTACTGGAAGCATTTTAGGCTTAAAATGATGCGTCTCCCTAAGGTTGAGTTGATTGATCTGAGAGTTCAGAGGTCCCATGTCCGACACGTTTGAGGTGGATTTGTCCAAAATCTCAGTTGTCTGTAACGCAGCATAAGCACTCCCTTCCTGTAGTAGGATGTCATCACTATTACTTACCTATACAATCACGCTTTGACATGGTGTGGCAAAGTACCGGCAACATGTGAGAAGTGCCGGTATGCTAGAAAAAGTGAAGCTACGCTAAAGATTAAAATAGAGAAGTGCCGGTACTGCATACCGGTGCGTAATAGCCCATTTCAAGCACTGGATATTTCTCTTAAACAAAGGCTTTTATTAACCCCATGGAGCCGTGTGGAGCAGTTTTTTTGATGCATCATCAGAGAAACAAATTAACTGGTGAAAACTGTTTCCCGAAAATTTCACTTATCTTCTGGTTGGTCCACGTTGTTATAAACAAATATAGTTGATGACATAAGATAGGTGGTGGGGTATACTGTAACGTCTGCTAATTAATCCTTTCAGAATGTCAGATTATTGCTGTAAACAACGAATATGGTATCTTAATCTTAACAGTTTTTTTACAGTAGTTTCATTCTTTCGCAAGTTTCCTCTCACCTCACCACATTGTACTAAAACATACACATGCACACTCTTCAGATAAAGCACTTTCTTGACAAATTAAAAGACGTCAAATTTAACTTCTGCCTGTGAAATCATTCTGTCAAAATATAACCTTGACATATATCCATGACTGTGTAAGGTCATGTCAAAGATTAAAAACATACTGAAATAAATGACTGAAAACAAACTTTGATGCTCCTAATCTCATTGCATTAAGATACTTTATCCTGGATTTCACAGACAGGGTCACATTTTGCTCAAGAGCATGATCTATGTAAGTCTAATAAGGAAATAAGCTTCTAACCATCTGGAGAGCAACCACACAACTTTACAAAGTTGTTTGCAAATGTTCGTTGGAACTATGGTTTCGGGAAACACTGCATTCGTGAATTATGCTGTTAATGACAGGACTTGCAACATCAGTTGGCGATGCTTTTGGGAAACACTCCCATGAGTGTTAACGTCAGTTTAAAAATATGTGAAAATACTGTTTTTTGGACAATGAAACATGAGAACCCCAAAACAAGATCAAGACTTAGTCCACCAGTTTACCAGACATACCATGCTGGATAAAGATGATGGACCAGTATCAAACCAACACTAACTAGCATAATCCAATATAGATCAGATAGTAGTTATAAGACAAAATAACATGGCTAAGTTTGCTTGTGTGTGTACATATATATAATTAATTTACAAACTTACTTAAGAAAACTCAAGCAGCCACATGCCAACTGCCAAAGTCTAAAATTTAAGAATAATTGCAAACAAGGTCAGAGCACCATCTACTCTCATCTGCATTCATTTATTATGTATAACTGGTCATGTTAGGTCCTATTAAAATGACAGAAGTATTGGTATTCAGCCTACTCTGTTCTCAATACACTTCTCTCCAGAAAGGAGTATCAGCATTCAGTTCTCGCTCGAAATCGTCTATCCCAAGAGAGCGTTGCCAGATGAGCTTGGCTGATAGAGTGGTTAGATTCTTTCCCTCTTTCTATCCTTTGTGTTTGTCATTTTTTCCTCGACTGGCACTTTCAATGTTATTATTGCACACCAATCAGCTGTTGCAACACTTCCCCCTACTGGAGGTACTTCACGGACATATGAGGTAACCACAGCAAACCAACCATTTTTTTTACTCGTTCTCTATCTGACATTGCATTTCTCATACAAGTTCCCACATGCTGGTTTAATATTCTCTCCATGTGCAAACAGAGATATTGCTTTTTGGATGGTGCAGTATCTAATGCAATCACAATGCCCGGGTTGTTGTAATGTTTGTCAACACTGTCCAATTCTCATGTGCCAGCCACCATTTGATACGGTCTTTTTTTAACAAAGGGCATCCAGAAAGGGTGGGACTGAGCTTCATTTGCATATTAGTGATTACAACCTGTGTCAGAATATTTGAACGAACCAACAAACTGTCTCTCTCACTGTTTCTCTCTGCCTGTCTCTATCTCTTTATATTTATTTCACTGTCCCTCTGAGCGAATCATCTGCATTCTGCTGGCAAACTTAGCAACCATCCCACGTACTTTCAAAGCAAAGTCGAAGGTACAAATGGAATGAAATTCAATTTTACTCTGGTGATAATGATACCAATTGGTTGCCTCTCATTCACAGTCTGCCTGTTCGTGATTCAATGTCTGGCTACAGACGATGTAAATGACTGAATTAAAATGCAGGGGAACCATGCTGGGCATATGGAGTTTGGACTAAAGGTTAGCCCAAGTTTATGTACAGCTAAATGCCTGCAAAAGAGACCTTAAAATAACAAAGGTCTGGTGAAAAGCCATTATCCAAAATACAACATATTTTTGTAATAACAACTTGGCAGCAAAAATGTAGTTGGACTTCCCTTTCTGTCTGTCTCTCGACATTGTGTTGAACCGACAGATGGGGTTTGTCTTGAGAATCTATCATCTTCTGACTATTTTGAAAAGGCCAATGAAATTGGCAAATGAAATTTGCATGCATCCGGGTATAAAAGGAAGGTGGCGTGCTCATTCATTCACCTTTTGTTTTTCGGAGCCTTCGATCTCATGATCTCTACTCTGATCTACATTGATCTTCCTACACTGCTGGATCCTTACGACGTGGTGCAGCGGACTGTCCCTTCCTGCAGCGACTTCCCCTGGCCGT
The DNA here is from genome assembly GCF_024868665.1 of Triplophysa rosa. Classification (NCBI taxonomy): domain Eukaryota; kingdom Metazoa; phylum Chordata; class Actinopteri; order Cypriniformes; family Nemacheilidae; genus Triplophysa; species Triplophysa rosa. Next base: position 3,044,038 of record NC_079908.1, read on the forward strand.
CTCGGCAGTTCCGGAGGTGTTCGAGTTTTTTCCTTTTTTATCTAAAAGAGCAAATTTCTCCAGCGCGGCATGTCCCGCTGTTCTCGTGGGTGCAACGCGCTCATCGAGGAGGGGGACGGACACGATGTCTGCCTCAAGTGTTTGGGTCTCCGGCATGCTGAGGCAGCCTTTGTGGATACGTCCTGCCCTCACTGCGGGCGAATGGCGATTCAGACGTTGTGGTCACGGGTAGCTGTGTTCTTTTTGGAAGCAGCCGCCACCTCGTCAGCTTCCCGTCCTAGGATCGCAGCAGCTACGGCCCTGCTGTCCCCGACGGCGAGCGGCGGGGGTGATATGGGGATCTCCATGAGCGTCAAACCATCAGCCACGGTCTCGCGGACCGCTCACGCCCCGTCTCGCTCGTCTGACCGTCCCCCTCGGAAGTATGTGACGACGATGAGATGTCGCTTGCAGCATCGGAGGGCGACCAATTGGCATCTGATCCCGACGATTCCTCGGAGCTCCCTCCCTCAGCGGGTCGAGCCCAGGAAGAGGCGGACATCGAGATGTCAACCATGCTTTCCCGGGCCTTTGAGATCCCGTGCGGCGTCTGCTTCCCAGCAGCCCCGGCCCTCCTTGTCGCCGGCTCCAGCGCCCCCTAGGCAGGCTGCCTCCCGGAAGAAGACGTCGAGGAGGAGACCACCGCCCCATCAGCAGCTGCCGCGGGAGCAGAAGCGGCCCTGACAGGAGGACCACAGGGAGCTCAAGTGTTACCATCGGGCCTGCCCCCAGCCATTCCATCGCTGGGCGGTCGGATTGGGACGGTTCCTGCCCCGTCTCAGAATAGTGCCCACATACTCACAAAAAGAGTTTCCTCTCTCTTTGTGTTGGGATTACAGCCGCTCTCACCCGCTACGCGATGGTGGTCGGCAACTCGACGTTGCGTCACGGCGAGACACAACGTGGAGCACACTCAGCAGCCCTCAGCTACGTGATCCAATTCGCCAGACACCCGCCCAAGTTTCAGGGCATCCTCTCAACCTCAGTCAGAGGCAAGGATGCTCCTGTGCTTCGGGCCAAGGTCGCCACCCTTCTGGCGAAGGAAGCGATCGAGCCCGTCCCTCTAGCCGAGATGTTCAGCGGGTTTTACAGCCTGTACTTCATCGTCCCCAAGAAAGGCGGGGGGTTGCTCCCCATTCTAGATCTGCGTACCCTGAACAGGCACCTACACAAGCTGCTGTTCAGGATGCTCATGCATAAGCGCATCCTGACGTCTATCAGATCAGGTTGACGTCTGCCCCTCAGGTTGATGCACATGCGACCGCTCCAGCACTGGCTACAGAGTCGGGTTCCCTGGAGAGAGTGGCACACCTGCAGCAGGCGTATGGTCACCATGCCTTCCTGCCGACGTACCCTAACCCCCTGGTCGTCAATGACCTTTTTGCGGACAGGAGTCCCCCTAGGGCAGGTCTCAAGGCACGTTGTGGTGACGACGGATGCATCCCTGCAGGGTTGGGGTGCCGTGTGCAACGGGCACGCAGTGTTGGGGTGATGGACGGGCCCCGCCTGCGCTGGCATATCAACTGCCTAGAGTTGTTGGCTGTGCTACTTGCACTGAGGACAAGCACGTGCTGGTCCGGTCAGACAGCACAACTTCCGCAGCGTATATCAATCGCCAGGGTGGCATACACTCACGGCAGTTAACACAACTCACCCGGCGCCTCCTTCTCTGGAGTCAGCAGGTGACAACATCCTTGCAAGCCACATACATCCCGGGCTACCTGAACCAGACAGCTGACGCGCTCTTTCGTCAGTCGACGCCTCGCGGAGTGTGGTGACTCCATCCCATGCATTCCGGCTCATATGGGAGCAGTTCGGCCTCCCCGGACTCCACCAATTGCCCGCTTTAGTACTCCCTGACCGAGGGTCCCCTCGGCACAAATGCCTCAGCGCACAGCTGGCCGTGGGACAAGTGGAAGTACGCCTTCCCCCCAGTGAGCCTCATTGCACAGGTTCTGTGCAAGGTCAGGGAAGAGGAGCATCAAGTGTTACTAGTTGCGCACCCTACTGGCCCAACCGGACTTGGATCTCAGAGCTGATGCTTCTGACGACAACTCCCCCCTGGCCGATTACCCTGACGAAGGACCTTCTTTCGCAGGAGAAGGGCACATTGTGGCACCCGAGACCAGATCTCTGGAACCTCCATGTCTGGCTCCTGGACGGGAAGAGGAGATCCTGAGTGGCCTACCCCCAGCGGTGGTTGAGACCATAACTCAGGTTAGGGCCCCTGCCACTAGGCGGCTGTACGCCTTTAAGTGGCACCTCTTCTCGTCCTGGTGTTCTTCTCGAGGAGAAGACCCACAGAGATGCTCGATCGGGAACGTGCTGTCCTACCTACAAGAGAGACTTGAGAGAAATCTCTCCCCTTCCACACTGAAAGTGTATGTAGCCGCAAAGTGTTGATGTCTTTTCTTCAGCAATAGAAGTTTTTCATTTCCAGCGCTGTCAGTTGTTTAATAGAATTTTGTCTTTTTATAATTTTGTAATGCCTGTACCTTAATCAATAATCCAAAGGAAATGATGAATCTACATTACGATGTTTATTCTTTAATCTTACAAGCAGAAAGTACTGACTTGTTTTGTGAGTGCATTTCTTTAATTATGCACACGTGTTTACCAAAAATCACTACTACATTTGATTAAAACATTGGTTTAAAATGTAAATGTGCTAAGAGCACAACTAAAGCAAACACTGACCACCATAATGGTGACAGCATTTTTTGACCAATGAAACATCAATATTTATTCTCAATAATAACTTCTGTGGATGTCTGACAGGAATTAACTGGTTAGTAGTAAATTCAGCTGGTAATGCTGTTTGTAGAGTCGTTTAATCAGATCTTGAGAGATTTACTGTCTTTTTATCTTCAGTTGATTTCGTCTAATGTTGTGATTGGATGTCAGTTGTAGTTATTGTGTTTCTCATTCCTTCAGTTATTCTGCTTGTTAACAGCCATCAGTTAATAGGCCATCTCGTGCATCCCCTTCTGCCCCCTGGTTAATCTGATGTTCTCCGTGAGCATCGTGCCACGCTCAGGTCTGCTGAGAGAAAGTGGCGCAAATCTAAAGAACCCGCTGACCTCGGTCTCTATCAGTCTCTCCTCTCTTCTTTCTCTGTTGATGTCTCCTCTGCAAAAACCCAGTACTAACACGCTAAAATTAAAGACTCCCCTGACTCTAGCACGCTCTTTAAAACCTTCTCTTATCTTCTTTGCCCGCCTGCCCCCTCACCTCCATCCGACTTAACAGCTGATGATTTTGCGTCTTTCTTCGTAAAGAAAACGACCATCATCAGCAGTCAGTTCCCCGTGCCACCGCCTCTTGTTCATGCCCAAACCCCCGACACATGCTTGTTCCCCTCTTTCTCTCTCCTATCTCAAGATGATGTCTCCGATGTCATGTCTTCTAACCACCCAACTACCTGCCCGCTAGATCCCATCCCCACTCATCTCCTCCAGGCCATCTCTCCATCGGTTGTTCCCGCTCTGACCCACATTATCAACTCGTCTCTCACCACTGGTACATTTCCCACAGTCTTCAAAGAGGCCTGTATTACCTCACTACTGAAGAAACCCACTCTTAATCCTGCACTGTTAGAGAACTACGGACCGGTATCACTCCTCCCCTTCATGGCTAAAACTCTTGAACGGGTGGTATGTAACCAGCTCTCATCCTTTCTCACCCAGAACAACCTCCTGGACAGCAACCAGTCTGGTTTCAAGAGTGGTCATTCCACTGAGACTGCGCTGCTCTCAGTCATTGAAGCCCTGAGACTGGCAAGAGCCGCCTCTAACTCATCTGTACTTATACTACTGGATCTGTCTGCTGCCTTTGACACTGTTAACCACCACATACTCCTGTCGACCCTCAAGGCTATGGGTGTCTCTGGAGTGGTGATACAATGGTTCAGATCTTACCTCACAGGTAGGTCATTTAGAGTATCCTGAAGAGGAGAGGTCTCTGAGTCCCAACATCTCGACACAGGGGTGCCTCAGGGCTCAGTGCTTGGTCCGTTGCTATTTTCTATATACATGACATCCCTAGGCTCTGTCATTCGGAAACATGGCTTTTCCTATCACTGCTATGCTGATGATACACAACTCCACCTGTCATTTCAGCCTGATGATCCGACTGTTTCTGCATGCATTTCAGCATGCCTAGCCGACATCTCTGGATGAACGATCATCACCTGCAGCTGAACCTTGCCAAAACAGAACTGCTTGTAATCCTGGCCTACACAAAGAGTCATCACAACTTCTCCATTCAACTGAGCTCATCAACCATTACATCTTCCAGAACGGCCAGAAACCTGGGAGTGGTGATCGACGATCAGCTTAACTTCACTGATCATGTTGCCAGCACTACCCGGTCCTGTAGATTCATCCTCTACAATATTAGGAAAATTAGACCTTTCCTCTCCGAACATGCTACGCAAGTCCTAGTCCAGGCTCTTGTTCTGTCCAGACTGGACTACTGCAATGCGCTACTGGCTGGACTTCCAGCTTGCACAACCAAACCTCTACAGATGATCCAGAATGCGGCGGCAAGAGTGGTCTTCAATGAACCGAAGAGAGCGCAAGTCACTCCTCTCTTGACTAAGTTACATTGGCTCCCTATAGTCGCTCGAATCAAATTCAAGACTCTGCTCCTGGCCTACAAGATCACCACTGATTTGGCACCCCCTTACCTTCACTCGCTAATGCAGACTTATATACCCACCAGATCCCTACGCTCTGCAAACGAACAACGTCTTGTGGTGCCATCCCAAAAAGGTAAAAAATCTCTCTCACGTACCTTCTCGGGATCGGTTCCACATTTATGGAATGAACTGCACGCTGCTACAAGATCAGCAGATTCTGTAGCCATCTTTAAGAACCGTCTGAAAACACATCTCTTCCGTCAACACCTGACTGATCAGCTCTGACTTCTATCTCTTTTCTACTCTTTCAAAAAAAAAATCCCTTAGCTCTGTATACTGTGATAGGCTATATGAGACCAATTTTATTTTATTGCACTTATGCTTTTTGTTGTCCTTGTGTTGTTCCAATTGCTTCCATTGTTTCCCTCATCTGTAAGTCGCTTTGGATAAATGTAAATGTTAAAGCAGGTGTTTGTATTGAATGCTTAATCATCCCTAATTAATCACTTAATTGCCTAATTATCTTCAACAATAAATCAGTGTTACTTTAACACTCTGTGGAGTGGGACCATATGTACCCTGAGTAGTGTTGATTCTACACTGGCCATTTTGCTGTGTAGAAAAGTGAGCTTACCACTAAGCAAAGGACTATAATCAAGTTGATGCAACTTGGTTTGGACTTCCGCATAAATTATTCTGTTATAAATCAAACTGCCTAAATATCTGCCAAGTGTTTGTGATCTCAAACACATATACGTTTTAAACTGTGCTTGACACCAAAGTCTACAATCACAAGTAAAAAACTTGAGTACATTTTTTTAAATGTTCTTGTCAGGCTGTATCCCTAAACATACCTTTGACCTGGAAAATGGTTCTTCTGCAGGTGTTACAGACTATTAAACAGTATGAACGATATGGTATCACTACCGTTTTTAAGAGTTTGTGAGCTTAACCATCATACTTCTTATCATATTCTTCTATCACCAAAGTGTCATAGTTATGGAATAACTATAGTCACTACATGGAAATTTTTGCATTATTTGTCTCTATTATGATACACGGGACAGTTTCTGAGCAATAACATTTTCCTTTGGGAATAGCCGTAGAAATCCTACTAGTGCTTGGAAATGGCAGCTGTGAGACACTAATCATAGCAGCACAACTACAAGCACTCAGTCCCAGATCAATAAAGCCAAGCCGCTGTAACATAAAAAAATATATAAACCCCCACATTGTACACTGTGCAGGACAGCTCCTAAAACAAGTCAGCAATTGAATTTAAAGTGTAGACTGTAACATCAGGTACAGGATGAGGTTACAAAGAACTATTTCCCCCCGCCCCCCCCCCCCCAAAAAAACAGCTGTTTACCCTCTAGTATAGTTCACCCAAAAATGAAAAAAATGTTTTATAAGCAAAACGGCAGGTGTATGTGAAAAAATGATTGATATTTTGAGCTTTTTAGGTGAAACCAGAGCCATTGAGAGAGAGTGGCGCCAAAGGAAGTTAAAAATTTTCATGTGTCACGTGATTCATGGAGCCTTCAGATAGTTCCAGGAAATTATGTTTTCTCTTTAAATGCTTTATTTCTTTCATTTTTTATTCATTAAATGACTTATGTCTTTAAATGGTTAAACGTTTACCTCAGTTGGTCTGTTTAGCCACAGTTCCATGCATTACTAATAACTTCCGGCAACTATTGAGAGCCTCCATGAACCGATATTGCTGTAAAAAAACTGTTCCATTGGAGTCAACAGAGCTGACGCAACTCTCTCTCTCTCTCTCTCTCTCTCTCTCAATGGCTCTGGGTGAACCCAAAACAAACATATTAGCTCTAAAATCAACTATGGCAGCAAGCCAATAACTTCCAATCTTGTTTGTTCTTGCTTGTTTTGTGACTAGTGGTCGTATGACATTTCGGAACAAGGCACACAAGAATCAGTTTGCATTTTTGGGTGAACTCTTCTTTAATGAGGTCCTGCAGCAGTAAATCAAGTCTTGCAAGTGAAATCCTTTTTATCACAGTGTGCCAAACGTGTTTATGTTTGTCATGCTCAAGGATGTGCACGTGTGTTGAGGCGGTGGCAAACCAATTAAATAGCCTTATTTGAAAATAGAGTGCATGAGCTCTCTATCTAAGTCCAGTTCCCATGCACTCTTTAAGATCAGAGCTATTCAAGAATAAAACATGAATTATGCAGAAAGAGCAAATCGAGATTTTCCTCATTGCAATTTAAATGAATAATGCCTTCTGTGCAAAAAGACTGGCTGTACTTTGAAATTCAGATGAATGAAAATAAAAAGCATTCAGCCCCTGTCCAAAGTTATTGCATGTCCTTGAATCAGATTCACACCTTAAGTGATGTTGCAGTCAAGTCAGAGCATAAAATATTGGAGCATAAAATTAAGTTTTAACTGGGTGCCATTGTGCTTTTTCAGTTTCTCAACTTTAATTAATGTTTAATGTTACTGTATGATAAAAAAATCAGTAATGTTACAAATCTCAAAGTCAAATGCAAAGGGACATATTATCTTTAACATGAAAAAATCATTTAAGAAAAACAAAATCCCACCCAAGTAATGTGCAAAAATGGGGCAGAGGCCTAGCTGAGTTGTTTTAGTACTAGTATGTTGTCGCCATGTCGAAAAGATCCTGTTTTTCCCACCCTGCACATGCTACATGTAGGTGTAGCCACTTGTTCTTCATAGAGTCCGGAACTACACTCAGCTGTTTTTCCCAAACACCGAAGTCATTTGCTGCTGAAAAGGATAGTTCAGGCAAAATCAAAATTACCCCATGTTTTACTCACCCTCAAAGCATCCAAGGTGTATATGACTTTCTTCTTTCAGACGAATACTTTCAGAGNTCCTTCCCGTTTTATTGAGCTTTGTTACAATAACTAACACTGAAATTAATTTAAAGTGAATTCAAAATCTTTACAGTAATAAAAATGATTTGAACACTTAAGCCAACAATTATGTGGCTTGCAGTGGATCTGCAAAGGTCAGCTGCATCACAGGCTTGTTCTAGTTGCATTTACAGTTACTATTCAATATGTAATTATTAATACGTCTCAGTTTTTTATGATAACTTTGTAAAACTAAACATGAGAACATAATTTATAATGCGTAATTTTACGCATTATAAATTATTATTACGCGTAATTGATCCATTGTTTTATTTGGACGCACACAGACATCAAGAATCATCTTATGAATCTCAACAATGGTGACAATAAACAGAAAGTTTCATGCTGCAATGTATGCTGGGTAACACCATAGCACAAAAATACCAGTATGCATTGCATCATGTATAAATTATCACAACTGTTGAGGACTGTAGGCGAAGTGTTGATGTCTTTTCTTCAGCAATAGAAGTTTTTCATTTCCAGCGCTGTCAGTTGTTTAATAGAATTTTGTCTTTTTATAATTTTGTAATGCCGGAAACATGGCTTTTGCAAAACATGAATTATGCAGAAAGAGCAAATCGAGATTTTCCTCATTGCAATTTAAATGAATAATGCCTTCTGTGCAAAAAGACTGGCTGTACTTTGAAATTCAGATGAATGAAAATAAAAAGCATTCAGCCCCTGTCCAAAGTTATTGCATGTCCTTGAATCAGATTCACACCTTAAGTGATGTTGCAGTCAAGTCAGAGCATAAAATATTGGAGCATAAAATTAAGTTTTAACTGGGTGCCATTGTGCTTTTTCAGTTTCTCAACTTTAATTAATGTTTAATGTTACTGTATGATAAAAAAATCAGTAATGTTACAAATCTCAAAGTCAAATGCAAAGGGACATATTATCTTTAACATGAAAAAATCATTTAAGAAAAACAAAATCCCACCCAAGTAATGTGCAAAAATGGGGCAGAGGCCTAGCTGAGTTGTTTTAGTACTAGTATGTTGTCGCCATGTCGAAAAGATCCTGTTTTTCCCACCCTGCACATGCTACATGTAGGTGTAGCCACTTGTTCTTCATAGAGTCCGGAACTACACTCAGCTGTTTTTCCCAAACACCGAAGTCATTTGCTGCTGAAAAGGATAGTTCAGGCAAAATCAAAATTACCCCATGTTTTACTCACCCTCAAAGCATCCAAGGTGTATATGACTTTCTTCTTTCAGACGAATACTTTCAGAGTTTATCCTGGCTCTTCCAAGCTTTATAATGGGAGTGAATTGAGGATGACACACCTGCGTCATTTGCGGGAACGCCGCCCTCTCGTGCACCCATGGCTGATGAATAATGGAAGTTAGACATTACAGTTTATAAAGTTGTAAATATAGATTTTCCAGTGCTTGAAGTGGGGAAAAGTGCCGTTACTCTCTTTTGCACGTTGACATATGCAAATTCTGAAATGCACTTTTGAAATTTCTACAAAAGAAAAACTGTATTTGGAGATATTGCTGGTACAATATATTTATTTACTAAAGGAACCATTTGCCAAACAACTGATTTGATAATGTTAAATACAAATTTGACCAAAAATTGCCATTTCATTACCTGTGATAATAGTTCTCCAGTCTATTGAGTTCTTCTGTTAAATCAATTCATCAAATACACACAGTCATACATTATGCCTTATATGCTATAAGGCATGTTAAATCTTACATTATGTGACAAACCACCTACGTTTCCATGTAAAACACTTTAATTCGCAAAAGTAAAGTAGTTTGCATCTCTAAAATCTTACCATTTATATATATATATATTTTTATTTTAAAACTGTTGGATTTGTTATGTTTGCCTTCTCACATGTCACTACACAGTCGTCTTTCTGTTAGCGGCCGCCTATGACAGTAAAGTTCTGTCCTCTTCAATTTGATTGGCTGAAAGTTCTGTCTTCTTCAGTTTGATTAGCTGATATTCTGCTTGGCCTCTGTAAAATGGTTAGCTAGAATTCTCTAAACCCTGTTTGATTGGCAAACTTTTTGACATCAGGTAGCTCTTTGTTAATCTTACTGGAAGCATTTTAGGCTTAAAATGATGCGTCTCCCTAAGGTTGAGTTGATTGATCTGAGAGTTCAGAGGTCCCATGTCCGACACGTTTGAGGTGGATTTGTCCAAAATCTCAGTTGTCTGTAACGCAGCATAAGCACTCCCTTCCTGTAGTAGGATGTCATCACTATTACTTACCTATACAATCACGCTTTGACATGGTGTGGCAAAGTACCGGCAACATGTGAGAAGTGCCGGTATGCTAGAAAAAGTGAAGCTACGCTAAAGATTAAAATAGAGAAGTGCCGGTACTGCATACCGGTGCGTAATAGCCCACTTCAAGCACTGGATATTTCTCTTAAACAAAGGCTTTTATTAACCCCATGGAGCCGTGTGGAGCAGTTTTTTTGATGCATCATCAGAGAAACAAATTAACTGGTGAAAACTGTTTCCCGAAAATTTCACTTATCTTCTGGTTGGTCCACGTTGTTATAAACAAATATAGTTGATGACATAAGATAGGTGGTGGGGTATACTGTAACGTCTGCTAATTAATCCTTTCAGAATGTCAGATTATTGCTGTAAACAACGAATATGGTATCTTAATCTTAACAGTTTTTTTACAGTAGTTTCATTCTTTCGCAAGTTTCCTCTCACCTCACCACATTGTACTAAAACATACACATGCACACTCTTCAGATAAAGCACTTTCTTGACAAATTAAAAGACGTCAAATTTAACTTCTGCCTGTGAAATCATTCTGTCAAAATATAACCTTGACATATATCCATGACTGTGTAAGGTCATGTCAAAGATTAAAAACATACTGAAATAAATGACTGAAAACAAACTTTGATGCTCCTAATCTCATTGCATTAAGATACTTTATCCTGGATTTCACAGACAGGGTCACATTTTGCTCAAGAGCATGATCTATGTAAGTCTAATAAGGAAATAAGCTTCTAACCATCTGGAGAGCAACCACACAACTTTACAAAGTTGTTTGCAAATGTTCGTTGGAACTATGGTTTCGGGAAACACTGCATTCGTGAATTATGCTGTTAATGACAGGACTTGCAACATCAGTTGGCGATGCTTTTGGGAAACACTCCCATGAGTGTTAACGTCAGTTTAAAAATATGTGAAAATACTGTTTTTTGGACAATGAAACATGAGAACCCCAAAACAAGATCAAGACTTAGTCCACCAGTTTACCAGACATACCATGCTGGATAAAGATGATGGACCAGTATCAAACCAACACTAACTAGCATAATCCAATATAGATCAGATAGTAGTTATAAGACAAAATAACATGGCTAAGTTTGCTTGTGTGTGTACATATATATAATTAATTTACAAACTTACTTAAGAAAACTCAAGCAGCCACATGCCAACTGCCAAAGTCTAAAATTTAAGAATAATTGCAAACAAGGTCAGAGCACCATCTACTCTCATCTGCATTCATTTATTATGTATAACTGGTCATGTTAGGTCCTATTAAAATGACAGAAGTATTGGTATTCAGCCTACTCTGTTCTCAATACACTTCTCTCCAGAAAGGAGTATCAGCATTCAGTTCTCGCTCGAAATCGTCTATCCCAAGAGAGCGTTGCCAGATGAGCTTGGCTGATAGAGTGGTTAGATTCTTTCCCTCTTTCTATCCTTTGTGTTTGTCATTTTTTCCTCGACTGGCACTTTCAATGTTATTATTGCACACCAATCAGCTGTTGCAACACTTCCCCCTACTGGAGGTACTACACGGACATATGAGGTAACCACAGCAAACCAACCATTTTTTTTACTCGTTCTCTATCTGACATTGCATTTCTCATACAAGTTCCCACATGCTGGTTTAATATTCTCTCCATGTGCAAACAGAGATATTGCTTTTTGGATGGTGCAGTATCTAATGCAATCACAATGCCCGGGTTGTTGTAATGTTTGTCAACACTGTCCAATTCTCATGTGCCAGCCACCATTTGATACGGTCTTTTTTTAACAAAGGGCATCCAGAAAGGGTGGGACTGAGCTTCATTTGCATATTAGTGATTACAACCTGTGTCAGAATATTTGAACGAACCAACAAACTGTCTCTCTCACTGTTTCTCTCTGCCTGTCTCTATCTCTTTATATTTATTTCACTGTCCCTCTGAGCGAATCATCTGCATTCTGCTGGCAAACTTAGCAACCATCCCACGTACTTTCAAAGCAAAGTCGAAGGTACAAATGGAATGAAATTCAATTTTACTCTGGTGATAATGATACCAATTGGTTGCCTCTCATTCACAGTCTGCCTGTTCGTGATTCAATGTCTGGCTACAGACGATGTAAATGACTGAATTAAAATGCAGGGGAACCATGCTGGGCATATGGAGTTTGGACTAAAGGTTAGCCCAAGTTTATGTACAGCTAAATGCCTGCAAAAGAGACCTTAAAATAACAAAGGTCTGGTGAAAAGCCATTATCCAAAATACAACATATTTTTGTAATAACAACTTGGCAGCAAAAATGTAGTTGGACTTCCCTTTCTGTCTGTCTCTCGACATTGTGTTGAACCGACAGATGGGGTTTGTCTTGAGAATCTATCATCTTCTGACTATTTTGAAAAGGCCAATGAAATTGGCAAATGAAATTTGCATGCATCCGGGTATAAAAGGAAGGTGGCGTGCTCATTCATTCACCTTTTGTTTTTCGGAGCCTTCGATCTCATGATCTCTACTCTGATCTACATTGATCTTCCTACACTGCTGGATCCTTACGACGTGGTGCAGCGGACTGTCCCTTCCTGCAGCGACTTCCCCTGGCCGTCTCGGCAGTTCCGGAGGTGTTCGAGTTTTTTCCTTTTTTATCTAAAAGAGCAAATTTCTCCAGCGCGGCATGTCCCGCTGTTCTCGTGGGTGCAACGCGCTCATCGAGGAGGGGGACGGACACGATGTCTGCCTCAAGTGTTTGGGTCTCCGGCATGCTGAGGCAGCCTTTGTGGATACGTCCTGCCCTCACTGCGGGCGAATGGCGATTCAGACGTTGTGGTCACGGGTAGCTGTGTTCTTTTTGGAAGCAGCCGCCACCTCGTCAGCTTCCCGTCCTAGGATCGCAGCAGCTACGGCCCTGCTGTCCCCGACGGCGAGCGGCGGGGGTGATATGGGGATCTCCATGAGCGTCAAACCATCAGCCACGGTCTCGCGGACCGCTCACGCCCCGTCTCGCTCGTCTGACCGTCCCCCTCGGAAGTATGTGACGACGATGAGATGTCGCTTGCAGCATCGGAGGGCGACCAATTGGCATCTGATCCCGACGATTCCTCGGAGCTCCCTCCCTCAGCGGGTCGAGCCCAGGAAGAGGCGGACATCGAGATGTCAACCATGCTTTCCCGGGCCTTTGAGATCCCGTGCGGCGTCTGCTTCCCAGCAGCCCCGGCCCTCCTTGTCGCCGGCTCCAGCGCCCCCTAGGCAGGCGGCCTCCTGGAAGAAGACATCGAGGAGGAGACCACCGCCCCGTCAGCAGCCGCCGCAGAAGCAGAAGCGGCCCTGGTGGGAGGACCCCAGGGAGATCGAGTGTACTATCGGGCCCGCCCCCAGCCATTCCATCGCTGGGCGGTCGGATTGGGACGGTTCCTGCCCCGTCTCAGAATAGTGCCCACATACTCACAAAAAGAGTTTCCTCTCTCTTTGTGTTGGGATTACAGCCGCTCTCACCCGCTACGCGATGGTGGTCGGCAACTCGACGTTGCGTCACGGCGAGACACAACGTGGAGCACACTCAGCAGCCCTCAGCTACGTGATCCAATTCGCCAGACACCCGCCCAAGTTTCAGGGCATCCTCTCAACCTCAGTCAGAGGCAAGGATGCTCCTGTGCTTCGGGCCAAGGTCGCCACCCTTCTGGCGAAGGAAGCGATCGAGCCCGTCCCTCTAGCCGAGATGTTCAGCGGGTTTTACAGCCTGTACTTCATCGTCCCCAAGAAAGGCGGGGGGTTGCTCCCCATTCTAGATCTGCGTACCCTGAACAGGCACCTACACAAGCTGCTGTTCAGGATGCTCATGCATAAGCGCATCCTGACGTCTATCAGATCAGGTTGACGTCTGCCCCTCAGGTTGATGCACATGCGACCGCTCCAGCACTGGCTACAGAGTCGGGTTCCCTGGAGAGAGTGGCACACCTGCAGCAGGCGTATGGTCACCATGCCTTCCTGCCGACGTACCCTAACCCCCTGGTCGTCAATGACCTTTTTGCGGACAGGAGTCCCCCTAGGGCAGGTCTCAAGGCACGTTGTGGTGACGACGGATGCATCCCTGCAGGGTTGGGGTGCCGTGTGCAACGGGCACGCAGTGTTGGGGTGATGGACGGGCCCCGCCTGCGCTGGCATATCAACTGCCTAGAGTTGTTGGCTGTGCTACTTGCACTGAGGACAAGCACGTGCTGGTCCGGTCAGACAGCACAACTTCCGCAGCGTATATCAATCGCCAGGGTGGCATACACTCACGGCAGTTAACACAACTCACCCGGCGCCTCCTTCTCTGGAGTCAGCAGGTGACAACATCCTTGCAAGCCACATACATCCCGGGCTACCTGAACCAGACAGCTGACGCGCTCTTTCGTCAGTCGACGCCTCGCGGAGTGTGGTGACTCCATCCCATGCATTCCGGCTCATATGGGAGCAGTTCGGCCTCCCCGGACTCCACCAATTGCCCGCTTTAGTACTCCCTGACCGAGGGTCCCCTCGGCACAAATGCCTCAGCGCACAGCTGGCCGTGGGACAAGTGGAAGTACGCCTTCCCCCCAGTGAGCCTCATTGCACAGGTTCTGTGCAAGGTCAGGGAAGAGGAGCATCAAGTGTTACTAGTTGCGCACCCTACTGGCCCAACCGGACTTGGATCTCAGAGCTGATGCTTCTGACGACAACTCCCCCCTGGCCGATTACCCTGACGAAGGACCTTCTTTCGCAGGAGAAGGGCACATTGTGGCACCCGAGACCAGATCTCTGGAACCTCCATGTCTGGCTCCTGGACGGGAAGAGGAGATCCTGAGTGGCCTACCCCCAGCGGTGGTTGAGACCATAACTCAGGTTAGGGCCCCTGCCACTAGGCGGCTGTACGCCTTTAAGTGGCACCTCTTCTCGTCCTGGTGTTCTTCTCGAGGAGAAGACCCACAGAGATGCTCGATCGGGAACGTGCTGTCCTACCTACAAGAGAGACTTGAGAGAAATCTCTCCCCTTCCACACTGAAAGTGTATGTAGCCGCACATCACGAACCAGTTGCTGGCAAGTCTCTAGGACAGCACGACCTGGTCATTAGATTCCTAAGGGGAGCGAGAAGGCTGAATCCGCCTCTTCCGCGCTCCGTACCCTCTTGGGACCTTGAAGTGGTCCTGGCGGGCCTCCAGAGGCCCCCCTTCGAGCCCCTGGGAGAGGCCGCTCTTTCTCATCTTACAATGAAGACGACCCTCCTGGTGGCGCTCACCTCCATCAAGAGGGTAGGGGACCTACAAGCATTCTCTGTGTCCACAGATTGATTAGAATTCGGGCCTGGGGATTCTCACGTGATCCTGAGACCACGGCCTGGCTACGTGCCCAAAGTTCCCACCACTCCCTTTCGGGACCAGGTGGTGAACTTGCAGGCGCTCCCCACTGGGGAGGAAGACCCAACCCCATCCATGTTGTGTCCAGTACGTGCATTGCGCCTCTACTTGGACCGCACGCAGAGCTTCAGAAGCTCTGAGCAGCTTTTTGTCTGTTTTGGAGGTCAGAAGATGGGGAGGGCTGTCTCCAGACAGAGACTGGCGCACTGGATTGTGGACGCCATCGCTACGGCGTACCGATCTCAAGATTTCCCATGCCCATTGGCAGTGAGGGCACACTCCACCCGCCTGCGAAAGCGCCTTCCCCCTCCCTTCTTCCCCCCACCGGGTGAAGAATAGGCATTCCATCCATCACTAAGCACTTTCCTGGGGGCCGGGCTGGGCAGAGCAGCCCTGCCTCTTTAGGCCGGGTACCAGCTGAGTTATCTACCACATAGTTCTAACCGGACCTAGTGCTCCAGACGTGATAACCCCCCCCCAATGGGTGGTTCCATCTGATGTATCCTCATGAGTGGTTCCCACCTCGGCAATCCATGACCTCCCTAGGTGGACTTCCACCTTGCGGTTAATTCCTTCAGTCCGCACATTTTTCCCATGAGTTCTCCCCTGATGGCGAGACCATGTTGGTGTCTCCACTAAACTCCTCCCTATGGTAGGAAGTGGTCTCTGTAGCGCATTTCCTCAGTGAGGAAATAACGCTTACCCAGTGGCCCTTACGGTGCCGGGCGGCTTCTCGCTTTTAGAGAAACAAGGCCTCCGCCTTGATGGCCGGTGGTAGGGGGATTCCCACCTTTTTAGTAAAAGCTCTGGGACTCCCCTACCCTCTCCACTGGATGGTCACAATTTTTGCGATGGCACTCACGTCTGACACGCCTAGGCCAGTCAGCGTCGCCTCGCTAGAGATTGTGACGCGGCACAGGGCAGTGGCATTTTCCAGAGTAACCCCATCTGTCGGTTCAACACATCATCGAGAGACCAACAGAAAGGGAACGTCTTGGTTACGTATGTAACCTCTATTCCCTGATGGAGGGAACGAGACATTGTGTCCTTCATGCCACAATGCTGGCCGCCCACCGCAGTGGTCAAGGAATGCTCTCAGGCTCCTCAGCCCAAAAGGTGAATGAATGAGCACGCTGTCTTCCTTTTATATCCGGATATCCAGGGCGGAGTCCGGCATTAAAATTTCATTCGCCAATTTCATTGGCCTTTTCAAAATAGTCAGAAGATGATAGGTTCTCAAGACAAACCCCATCTGTCGGTTCAACACATCATCGAGAGACCGACAGAAAGGGAACGTCTTGGTTACGTATGTAACCTCTGTTCCCTGATGGAGGGAACGAGACGTTGTGTCCTTCATGCCACAATGCTGGCCGCCCACCGCAGTGGTCGAGGAATGCTCTCAGGCTCCTCACCAAAAGGTGAATGAATGAGCACGCTGTCTTCCTTTTATATCCGGATATCCAGGGCGGAGTCCGGCATTAAAATTTCATTCGCCAATTTCATTGGCCTTTTCAAAATAGTCAGAAGATGATAGGTTCTCAAGACAAACCCCATCTGTCGGTTCAACACGACGTCTCATTCCCTCCATCAGGGAACAGAGGTTACATACGTAACCAAGATGTTATTTAACACAAACCCCTTCAAAGTCCAAATGACACATCAAGAAAAGACGCCGTCACACTTGAATTTGCGTTCCATTGCCTTCCATTTATACACATGCAAATGCGTCAGACCAGAAACGCAAGCCCGTCCAAAGATATTTTGCATTTCGCTGCATAGCAAAGTTCAAGTTTGGTGAACTCTGACCTACAAATTCGCATCACGTGAGTGCGTGAGACCAAAAGCAGATCAAAACGTCACAGCGTGACCTCTCGGTACAGAAATGTAACCTCTCTGTACAGAAACGTAAAAGACGGAGCAATCGATCCCGCCCATTTTTGCAACACCGTCTGAACAAATTTTGCATGCTCAAAGTTTAATCTGACCACGGCATGAACCAGAAAGAATATACGGTATTGTACATATCTAAATGAAATATGTAATAAGTCTGAGTTTAATGCAGTCTGTGAGCAAACGTCAGATGTATACATGTTTTAAAGCATCATCACCAACAGAGGTCATGTAATGAGGAATAAAATTATCCTTGTCCCTTTTAGATAAAAAATGTATGTAATTACATAATAATATAAAGACAATAATGATGAAAGAACACATTTAGTTCACATTTTTCCCCAGTCATTTACAACATTTCTAAACATCAGAAGAACTATTTGAGTAAAATTAGTGAATGATGAGTAAGCTCAGCAAAGCTTTGATACAAGTTTGCGACAGCCACAAGAAAAAGTCTAATAGAGAAAATATTTCTGATAGATTTTAAAACTGTTGCTACAGACTTCATGTTGGTGCATGGCACCGTTGTTTATCTTTTACTCATCTTTGCTTTTTACAACGTCGAGGCTGTCAAACTGTTGCCGATAACTGATCTCCTCCTGGGCTGTTTGAAATACAACATTAATGTGTGTCCTTAACTGAACATAAAATGTGTTGTTTTTAGCATAACTGTTTTTAGAGTGTATAAAAGTGGCAGACTTCCTCTAGCATCCCTCCTCCTGCCCATCTACTCCTGCTTTGTTCTAATTCTTCCTCTGTGCAGTTTTGTTATAAGGGAGGTTCATTTTGGAGCTCAAGCCGAGCCTCGGGTTCGAGCCCCCTTCAAGGACAGCAAGCCAAGTTTGTTTTTATTATCTATAATGGGTAGGCAAACTTGTGAAAAAATAATTTAATCAATTTGGTATCTTCTATTTTTGGCTAAAGACTTGTTATGTTCCTTAATTTTGACTAAACTATCACATATAGATGTGTGTTTTGCACACTAGCTTATAGATACCACTCATAATAAAAGCAACACAACTTCAATTTTGACAGTCATAATATTTCTAATCAAAAAGGTACAAATCTAAAAAATAAGTTGATAAAACGTATACGTAAAGTTGTAGTTAATAATTTGAATTAAATAAAATAAAAAGTATGATGAAAGTACGATATGACCACAGGCCATCTGTCCGAGATGCTGAGATATGCTCTAGCTGCTCCACAAACTACATAGGACAAGAAAGCTTGAAGAATGGATAGATAGAAGATATGACCTTTAAGTTAAATAAATGGTTACTTGAGTTCAAATAGTGCTACAGTAGGTTTCAGCATTCCATCGATACAAGTTTTGAGGGGACTCAAGGGGAATGAAAACAACATGTAGATGATCCAATCAAACATGGCAGTGATGGAGCTCACAATATTTGCCTTCAGTCTGGGTCAGGTCAACTCCCACCATTGTGTTTGCTGTCCTCTGTGAATAGCTTGTCTCGCCTTCATGCACTCTAGCAGAAAGCAGATGTTTATGCTGAATAGCAGCACTAATGGCTTCCTTTGTTTTTCTGAATATTGTTTGGCTTCCAAACATCCCTTAGCCCAACAACCCACCTACCTTGAACCCAGGTTCCTGAATTACCAACTCATACATCCTAACATCATGCAAAGATCTTTAATGACTGCGTTTACTGAATCAATAAACTGAGTCAAACTAGAAAACTAAACCTTTTTTTAATGTAGGTGCAAATGCAAAAAGTTAGTTGAGTCTGATAAATGGGGTGTTCTTACATAGAATAAACCGATTTTACCATGCATACCCTTAGTAATTAGAAATATAAACATCTAAAGGTGTTGTATTGTAAACACAGTGTATTCTATCTAGGTGCCCCAAATAGAACATATTATGTCAAGACTTCATTTGTCAAGGTTCTGTTAAAGAGAGTAATTGCTGGGCAAACCAGTGTAATCAAAATCTGCCCTGAGGTGAAGTAGAATTGGACATTTCTAGCACTTCATTTAGGAAACACTAAACAGACACATGAATATAATGTTTGGAACAACCAGAGCATTTTTTAACTGTATTACATAGGTTGGGTTGTGTAAGCCTACATGCCTCACAAATGTGTAGGTGTTCACAAACTAAAAATGAAATTATTTTATTAGTGTATAATCAAGGGATAATATATTGAGAGATAGAGAGAAGCAGAAAGATAACACTGGTGAGATATTTTTAGCTGTTTTTCAGGAAGCCGGTGTGATACACCTCCACTTGAATGTGTCATATCGTTTTCTCCTGCGGGCATATGTATGCGACATAGTTGCTGCTGTGTAGGTTGTTGACCATTCCACTGCCTGTCACCACATGGTGACAAAACAAACAGAAGTAAGTAGCTTTATTCTCTGTTTATCTCAGAAAAAAATACTTTATAATTTACAATTTTATTATTAATTTGATATCAATTATAAATTCTACACATTACATTTAATGCACTTAAGCTCGTTCTGCAATCTCAATTTAGTTGACAATATCTGAAAAGGGAGTTCAGTATCTGAACTCCCTTTTCTGTGAGATATTGTCACGGTCCTGCATTCTTGGTTCTGTATTTCTAGTCATGTGGCAGGATTGGGACAGAGCCCTTAGGTTTTATGTGAGAAAGCCATGAGTTGTTTATGTTTTTTTACTTATCATGTGTTTTCTCGTGTCTCGTCATTGGCCCCGCCCCTCTCGTTTCATGTATTGCTTCCCTGCCGTGTCTAATGTTTCTCACCTGCCCTGTGTCATTATCCCTCGTTTGTCTCTCCTATAAATGCCCTCATGTTTCTTTGTCCTGTGCTTGTGGATTGTAATGTGTACCTTGTACTTCGTGCCTTGTATCGTGAGATCCTGTTCATTGTCCGAAACCTGTGCCTTGTTTGTTTGTTTATTTAATTACCTTACCCTGCCTTGACGTTGTGTCGTATTTTAGTTCGAGAGATTTTTGCCCCATGGAGGGAAGTGTTTATTGTCATGTTTTGCATTTTAGTTCGCCCTTGTTCTGTGATCCCCATCGTGGGTTTTTGTTTTGTCTTTTGTATTTATAATTAAAGTTTTGTTAACCCCTTCAACCCCGCTGCTTGCGCTTGGGTTCTTCCCCTCCGTGATCCCTGTCAGAATCCACGAGCCACCATCGAACCCAGCGGGCAGCATGGAGGAGACGGACGAGGCGTTTAGGAGTCGCCAGGCTCACACCTTGTTTGGCTTTCGCCAGAAAGCCACCCCCGTGAAGACCTTCGCCACGGACTTCCTCTCCACAGCGCCACTCAGGGTTCGACGAGGCGGAGTTGAAGGTTATCTTCAACAGCTGCCTCGACGAACCCTTTGAGCCTGCGGAGATGCACAGGATGAGGCCCCTGGGCTTCGTCAGCTCCAGATCGCGATGGATCGCGAGGAGTCCAGGGGACTGTCCGTGGCGGGGTCTTCTATGGGGCTGGCGACGATCCCGGAGGGCCAGACCCTGCAGCTCGGGGTCGTGGGCCTCTCCGCACCCTCCACTTCGTCCGATGCAGCCTCTCCACCACCGGCTAGCCTACGCGGCAGGCGTGGAGCGGAGGGAGTCATGGGACTCCCCGTCCGACTCCTCTAGCACGGAGCTAGTCGTTCCCCCCATCGCTTCCCAGCAACCGGCCACATGTCCTGTGGGCTAGTCCAGGAAAAAGGACGGGAGGGGGAAGGACGTGGAGGGGGAAGTCCAGTCCGGTGCAGCCGGTGTCTAGTCCGGCGCAGCCGGCGTCCAGTCCAGTATACAGTCCGGTGCAGCCGGCATCCAGTCCGGTGCAGTCAGTGATCCAGCCGGCGTCCCAGCCGGTGATCCAGCCGTCGTCCCAATCGGTGATCCAGCCGGCGTCCAGTCCGGTGCAGCAGCCGATGTCCAGTCCAGTCCGGTGCAGCCGGCGTCCAGTCCGACATCCCGTCCGGTGTCCAGCCCGGTGTCCCAGCCGGTGATCCAGTAGGCATCCCAGCCGGTGCTCCAGCCGGTGATCCAACCGGCGTCCAGTCCGGTGCAGCAGCCGATGTCCAGTCCAGTCCAGTGTCCAGTCCGGTACAGCGGGCGTCCCAGCCGGTGCAGCAGCTGGCGTCCCAGCCGGACTTCCAGCCGGGTCCCAGCCTTGTCCTGCCGACGTTCCAGTCGGCGGTTCCCCCCAGGACTTCCTCCCCTAAGTCCCACAGGACTCCGCGCCCTCGAGCGCAGCCAGGGACTAGGACTGTTCCCCCCACAAGCCCTTGTCTGTCCCCAACCCCCTCCCATGTTTGTTATTTTTAATGAGTCACCCCAACCCCATGGTCTTGTTTTCTTGTATGCCCCTTGTCATGTTCACCATGTTTGTCTGGTTCCTGTCTTTGTCCCAGTCTGTCATGTCTTGTTTGTCAACCCCTTGGTGAACACCTGGGGGTGTTCATTAAGGGGGGGGGGCTCTGTCACGGTCCTGCATTCTTGGTTCTGTATTTCTAGTCATGTGGCAGGGTCGGGACGGAGCCCTTAGGTTTTATGTGAGAAAGCCATAAGTTGTTTGTTTTTTTACTTCTCATGTGTTTTCTCGTGTCTCATCATTGGCCCCGCCCCTCTCGTTTCATGTATTGGTTCCCTGCTGTGTCTAATGTTTCTCACCTGCCCTGTGTCATTATCCCTCTCTTGTCTCTCCTATAAATGCCCTCATGTTTCTTTGTCCTGTGCTCGTGGATTGTACTGTGTACCTTGTACTTCGTGCCTTGTATTGTGAATTCCTGTTCGTTGTCCGAAACCTGTGCCTTGTTTGTTTGTTTATTTAATTACCTTACCCTGCCTTGACGTTGTGTCGTATTTTAGTTCGAGAGATTTTTGCCCCATCAAGGGAAGTGTTTATTTTCATGTTTTGCATTTTAGTTCGCCCTTGTTCTGTGATCCCCATCGTGGGTTTTTGTTTTGTCTTTTGTATTTATAATTAAAGTTTTGTTAACCCCTTCAACCCCGCTGCCTGCACTTGGTTTCTTCCCCTCCGTGATCCCTGTCAGATATAAGCTTTTGCCTAACTTAGGCACTTTTCATACTATTTATAAAATTTATGAATTAATAACGTATACACATTATTTTTAGACTTTACTTTTGCTTATAAGATAATTAAAACAGTGGCAAAAACATAACAAGATGTAATGTTACAGGGTGGGAATAGAGAATCAAATTAAAGCTATGCTTAGTAAGGTTTGACAGTACATTGTATACAGTACATAGGGGTGGTTTCTCATACAGGGCTTAAAGGAATAGTTCACCCAAAAATGGTCCCCATTGATTTGACCATAGAAATTTTTATTTCTACTTTACCATGGAAAGTCTTTAAAATGCTTTAGCTGTCTAAACTAAACACAATTTGCAATGACATAGCTTTAAATATATCAGTGCTATTGTTTTGTCTCAAAATGCTTTTTGAAAGGCATGTTTGTATATACTACTTAAATGTCCTCATTTAAAGGTGCAGTTCTTGATTAACAGCGGCCACTAGTGTTGTATTATAGATTTGCCATGAATCGCTCAGTCCAAACACGATGGTGGCCACCACAATACAAAAAGATGTCGTTCTCATCTTGACGCAGGGAAGAGATTTTGCGGGCATTAGAATGACTGTAGAAAGAGCTATGTCTTGTGTATTACATAAAATAAAAGGTTTGTGGATTTTAAGGATAAAAGTCAGGCAGGAGCTAGGACCTGTGCTAATATTATAAAGACTTTCCAGCAGAGATGCGTTAGGACCCACGGTACTAAGGCTTTTAGCAGATATACTCACAGATATCTATGGAGATACTTTTCAGCAGAGAGACGTTGGAGAGAAAGATCGTCTTAAAATCACCCCCGAGGAGGTTGCTTTGATTCGGATCAGTATGTGACCAAGATATGTTGTTGTTGTAATATTATCTGTGTGACGGAGCAGTTTTGAGCGTCGTTGTTTATCTGGAACTGCTTTAATATTGTACTAGTCCAGATACTGGAGAGAGAGTTAGAGCGCGTTTTACTCTTTTACTCAATGATGAATAAACTTTCAGTTAATCCGCGGGTCACATGCGTTCCGCACCGGAGAGCACGATCCGTACAGATCACGGATCATCCCGCGGTCCTTTTCACCACTATACCACAGTGGAGAGGAAGAGAAAGTGCGTGTTGTAGAGTTGTTTGTCCGTTTACGGCTGCTGTACAAAACATGGCGGCGAATTCAATGTATGTAGGGCCGCTCTGTATGTAGATATAAACAGCTTATTCTAAGGTATTACAAACATAATGGTTCATTACGTAAGGTGTGAAGAAACACCTCTGAAGAAATAGTTTTGTATATTATATTGCATTTCCGTCAATAGATCCTCCTAAAAATGCCGTATTGTTCCTTTAACTAAGGCCTAGTCCCCGTTTAATCTAATCCCTGTCCGGGAAACCATCCCATATTGTTTATGTGAAGTTGATTTATTTTTTATATCTTGACAAATCAGCTAATGCCACAGTTCTGTGCTGTTGTTTTAAGATAAAAGATACAAATTATGTCACTTCCTGGTATTTAAAGAACATCACCAAAGGTTACATGAAATGTAACATTGAGGATTCATTTTAAATGAAAACCCTCTGGAAAAATATAAACTATTGAAATAAAATTAATAAAATGTGTTTTGCTGAATGCATTTAATTAAGAAAGAGCACAAATGTTATTTTTTTATACCATTTTTACTTTGTACAGAAATTTTGGACAAGAATGACCCAAATGACCTAAATCCCAAAAGACCCAGACATTAGATTTTTTCACCTTCTGGCTTTCCTGTGTTCATCTCATGAGAAAAGACAAAGTCAATGACATCAATCGAAGCTGGATGAGATATTTGAACACAGAGGTCGATAGAGCTGTGGTCAAGCTAACCCTAGTGACTACTTCAGAGAAAAATGGCAAGGAACAAAATAAGCCTGTGAGCTCAAGGCAGATCAGTGCAAGTTTCCTAATGAGACACATCAAGGCCAAATGAGCTGTTGCTAATGTCATTAGACGATTGCTTAATCCACACAGTTTCACCAGGTCACAAAAATCCCACAGTCTTTTAGATAACATTTCTCCTCATTACTTAGCATTGTTAAAAATAGAAGAAATGGTTTAGCATTGTTTTTATTTAGCTATTTTGTGGGGCTGGGTTTTATGTGATTGTTCAGTGTGTACTTGGCACAAACTCAAATGAAAAGTGAAAGTGAATCGCTTTGCAACAACACTCTTGGAGCCTATGGTGGCCGTAAGGTGCAAAACAAAACAACAAATTGCAACAAACCTGAAAACAAAATAAAAAGCTTAAATCAAAACTACAAATTTGATAAGGCAATATCCAACATGATCTCATGAGAATTTGTATGTATTTTGCGTAAAATGTGTTTCTGATAAACGTACATTTACTTACGTTGGCACAAACACTGAAACGCACAATACTGATTTATTGATGACACAAAAAACGGTGATTATTTATATGTGAACAACGTTACTGATTTACAAATGAATCCTTATGAATATCATAATCGTGCATTACCTTTTGATTATATTGTTTTAATTTGTCATATCAATGGCATTGTGTTTTCAATTGCATTTATTCAAGTTTACTTATTTACTTAATATGTGAAATGACATTTTGTTCTGTATGATTTCTGCTGCCAACTATTTTAGAAGAAATAAGACTTTAAAATCATAAAATAAATAACATTTCTGCATCATGTAAGTAATGGTCAAACGTGTGAGCGGCGCATACTTTATATTATCTGTAAGGGGAAACAGACGATCACATCATGCTGTCAATCGCTCCTTCACGGTGCAAGCCCATATCTCTAGTTATTATCTTCAGAGATAGAACTACATGCTTATATTGTATACTATATTTGTATATGAGGGGTAAATGGTCACTGGTGATACAAGGGCAGCCGTGTTGCAGCTGCACGATGCCCAAGTCTCTGCTCTTGCATCCAGTGTGAAACAATAGTGTACCAGACATGCATATTTGTGCAACTCATCAGTTTTAACTTTATTAACAAAATGTGGTCTTAAACATTAATTAATGAATATGGTCTATTTTGCATATGAATGTCCTTCCTTATAGTAGTAATGTTGTTTGTTGAACGTTGAATAGCTTGATTGACAGGAGTTTCATTACAACAAAATACCGACCTTTTCCGCTGTGTTTTCTGACGTATTGTTGTAGAGCCTGGCTTGCCAAATGTTGGATCATGCCATGTCATAAAACTCCCCCTCACCAGAGTTTTGTAGACCTCACACGCGGGTCACCTAGATCCCAGAGAGTCGGCTCCAAATATCCTGATACCTGGTGCTTCTCCAAAGTTTTATTACCATCATCTCTCTAGGGGTTCCAGAGGCCCTTTTGCTATCAGTAAGCCGTTAAAAGAACATAACACCTATTCCCCCATCTGAGGCTAGCCAGAGGAACTTCTGTGACAAGACTACACTAAACTGTCCTTTTCTATAAATATATGTAAATATCCCTGTTATATGTTGGCACTCTTGCCATTTTAAATAACAATTTTTCCTGTAGCTCAGTGGGAAGAGCAAGGCGCTAACAATGCCAAGGTAGTGGGTTCAATCCCAAGGGATTGCACATACTTAGAAACAGATGTATAGGTTAATGCAATGTAAGTTGCTTTGGATAAAAGTGTCTGCCAAATGCGTTTATGTAAATAATCTATAACTGGTAAATAAGCACGCTTGATTCAGGCTTTGTTTGTATGTGTACTTCCGAATGAATCACGACTTAATGCAATTCAAACCTGGCATATTTGGTACCTCAATGGTTGTCTCTTGATTTCCTCGTTGTTGATATATGTTGTGTGATCATAGAACAATTTATACTCTTTATGTAATGATCTGGACTGGTATTTTGTAAAGTTGCTAGGAGGTCATAAAGATGCAAATTAGCTGTTGAGTGGACAAAGAACCTCTTCCCTGCTCAACTCTGATTGGTCGATTCAAACTCAGGTGGCCATGAAGTTAAATATTGACCCTGCTCTGGAAACTGAGCTTGGCTTTTCCTCTCTACCTGCTCTAACTTGTGTCCGTGTATTCTCTTACCTTGCCACAAGTGGTGGAGAATGCAGGCATAAGAAAAACGAAGCTGAAACCAGCTTATTGACATCTGTGTACTGTTTCCCCAGAGAATACACGGCCGCTTTCTCTCCAACGAGGATGGAAGTAATCCTCCGCCGGCTCACGGAGGTGATGGTCTGCCAGCAGCAGTGCTTTGAGTAGCTGGCCGCGCAGCAGGAGCGCGCCGAGCAGGGATGGAACAGCTCCGGATGGCCACGGCGTCACTGACCCCTCTACCCGAGCAGTGGCACACCAACTACTCACGAAGCTCACCGAGCAGGACTTTGTGGAAGCCTACCTTCACACATTCGAAGTGATCATCACCAGAGCGGCCTGGGAAAAGGAGCAGTGGGCACGCATCATTGCGCCCTTCTTGTTGGGGGAAGCGCAACGGGCTTACTATGCGTTACCACCTCCCCAAAGCGATGACTACGACATGCTGAAGACAGAAATCCTGGCTCGGGCGTGTCTCTCGCCCATACACACGGCCCAACAGTTTCACAACTGGGCATACAATGAGCGCTCCCCGGTGCAGCCCTAAATTACTCAGCTGACACGCCTCGTCCACCGCTGGCAGATGAGTCCACCGCATTGCAGATCTCAGTGCGCGTGGTGATCGACCATGGATTAGCTCATGGAAGCGTGACGCTCGCTCTTCTAAACTCCTAGTGCTCTGGGTAGCTTCATCTGGGCTGCGGGTGTGAGAGATTCCCATAGAAATGTTGTGTGCCATTGATTACTGTCGTGATGTTTGCGCATAGCACTGCATGCGTGTATTGGCCAGGACAACCTGAAATATTCACATGTATTATGATTTTTTTTAACGACCAAATGTTGGTAAAGGCTAAGACACCAGGCAAGCCACATGATTTTTGAAAAGAGCCACATGTGGCTGGTGAGCCATATGTTCCCGACCACTGATCCAGAAGATAATGGCATGGCTGAGTTATTGAACATTAGTAAGAAAATAACTTTACCATGACCATCACATAAAGGGCTTACAGATCAGTCTCAGCTGTCACAGAT
Organism: Triplophysa rosa; assembly: GCF_024868665.1. NCBI lineage: Eukaryota > Metazoa > Chordata > Actinopteri > Cypriniformes > Nemacheilidae > Triplophysa > Triplophysa rosa. Next base: position 3,071,245 of record NC_079908.1, read on the forward strand.
ACACGATGCATCAGTGGTTTGGCGCAAAGATTTCAAAATCTCAGACTTGATTGGTGACCCAAACAAATAAGGTCATTTTCTTGTCTGGCTCATCAAAGTGGGCTGAGCAATGGGTATTCTGAACCGGATATCATAGACTCACTATGATTCAAGACTCACTATCAAGACTCAAGAATCAAGACTCACTCATCAATTACGCCTGGGATCCTACTGCATAGCTATCTTAAAGAGAAAGTTAGTTCAATACTTGCATCAGTATCTTTTTTAATACAGAACATGTTTCTGCATTCGGTACTAACTGGGTTGCTGAAATATCACTGGAAAATCTAAATGTTGCTTGCTCTCATCAGGCAGAGGGGCAGAACAAACAGAAAACTGAACGCCAAGTCACCGTTAATGGCACACAGCTAGGTGAACCTGTCCCCAATCAAAAATGCCAACCTAATCAGTCAAACCTTGATTTGTTATCTCAGCATCATTATTATTAATTATGGCAATATTTGTATATTTATGTACTACTATTTTATATTACTGCAAGTTTCTTATTATGATATTATCACAAAAACATTTGTGGCTGAATTTATATAAGCATAATTTTCCAAAATAATAGTTAATATTATCATAGTTGGAGATGGATGTGTGTGACTGGTTATGCTCTATTAAAAAAAAACATTTACAGGTTATGTTTGAAGGAAGGGACAAAACGATCTACAGTATATGGCCGTATGGGTTGGAGGATAGGTTATTTTTAAAGGCACTGTTTCACAATGTGTTTTTCATAGGTTTTCATAACTAGTCCTCATGAAAAATTATAAAATACTATGATGTGCAACAATCATTATATGGGAAACCTCAAAACTGACCCAAGATCAGCATTAAAATTCAGAATTCTGCTCAGCAACATACATAAAGTCATATGTCCTTTTTATTAGGTCCTTGTTGGGAGCTACTATGCAAGCTTACACTGTTATCCAAAGCAAATGAATTTGAACCGGTATAATGTCTTGCCCCTACAATCCTACCCCTTCTCACCTCCTTGACACCATGCGTGAAAGCCAGGGAACTGAGAGATGAGAGAAGATGAGAGAAGCGGAGGAATTCTTGACTAACAGAGCCTTACGATTATATAACTGTCTTCAGCATGCCTGCTTTTGAGGAAGAACACGTTGTGCTGCACCTGATGTGGGGGAGATGGATAAGCATAAGCCCAGTACATCCAGCGGGTTTTGTCTGAGGGTTTCAACCAATTAACTTTCCATCACCATGAAAGGGTTTGCTGTAATGAACTGTGAGCAACTTAGTACATTGCGATATTGCAATGTCCCCCAAGATGAGAAAAAGATTGTTGAAAAAAATGTAGATAATTTCACAGCGAATTAAAACAAACTTGTGGAAGAACTGAGAATAAAACAAATAAGCTACATTCACACAGTCAATGTTACAAATCTGAAAGTTGCACTACAAAGCATTTTTTTGTTTTGCATGAATGTGCTGAGACAACCCTTACGAAAATTAACCATAGTTTCACTACAGTTAAAACTAAAACACATGGGTACTGTAGTAAAACCATGGTTATGAAAACCATGATCCACAGTGAAACCATGGTTCCCTTTCTGTCGGTCTCTCGACGTTGTGTCGAACCGACAGAATGGGGTTTGTCTTGAGAACCTATCATCTTCTGAGTATTTAGAAAAGGCCAATGAAAATTGGCGAATGAAATTTGCATGCCGGGCTCCTCCCCGGATGTCCGGGTATAAGAGGGAAGCCGGCGTGCTCATTCATTCACCTTTTGTTCTTCAGAGCCTACGCATCTGATGAGCAGCTTCCAGATCTTCGCTGATCTTCCAGTTCTTCGCTGGTATTCTGCTGGAATCTACGACGTGGTGCAGCGGACGGTCCCTTCCTGCAGCGACTTTCCCCTGGGCGTCTCGGCAGTTCCAGAAGTGTCTGAGCACTTTTTTTCTAAAAGAGCAAATTTCTCCAGCGTGGCATGTCCCGCTGTTCTCTTGGGTGCGACGCGCTCATTGAGGAAGGGGATGGACACGATGTCTGTCTCACGTGTTTGGGTCTCCAGCACGCTGAGGCAGCCTTCGTGGATACATCTTGCCCGCACTGCGGGAAGATGCCTATCCAGACGTTGCGGTCACGGGTGGCTGTATTCTTTATGGGTAAAGCCACCACCTCGTCTGTTACCCGATCCGTGACGGCAGTGACTACGGCCCTGCCGCCCGTTTCAGTTAACACCGGGGGTGATATGGGGATCACCGTGAACGTTAGACCGCCAGCCACAGGCTCACGGACCGTTCACGCCCCGTCACGCTTGTCTGACCATCCCTTAAGAGACGGTCCTACCCCGTCTTGTTCCTCCGCCACGTACTCGGGAGTGCGTGACGAAGATGAGATGTCGATCACAGCATCGGAGGGCGACCTCTTGGCATCCGACCCCGACGATTCCTCGGAGCTCCCTCCCCCGGGGGGACGAGCCCAGGAAGAGGCGGACGTTGAGATGTCAACCATGCTCTTCCGGGCCGCCGCGAGCATTGGGCTGCAGTGCACAGCACCGCCTTTACCCCAGCGCTCGCGGTTGGATACGTGGTACCTGGGGTCTGAGCGCGGCTCCAAGCCGCGCCCAGCGCCGGTCCCGTATTTCCCGGAGGTACATGAGGAGCTGAGTAAGACTTGGAACGCGCCCCTCACGGCTCGTTCCAGTCAGAAAGGCTCAGTCGCCCTTACTTCCCTCGATGGTGGGGCGGCCAGGGGCTATGTCGAGATCCCCCAGGTGGAGCGTGCTGTCGCGGTGCACCTATGCCCGCAGACAGCGGCCACCTGGAGGACTCGGCCTAGACTCCCTCCCAAGGCGTGTAAGTTTTCGGCATCACTGGTGTCGAAGGCTTACATGGCTGCGGGTCAGGCCGCCTCCTCCCTCCACGCCATGGCCATCCTGCAGGTCCACCAGGCCAAGGCGTTGAAGGAGCTCCACGAGGGCAAGACCGACCCAACGGTTATGCAGGAACTCCGTACCGCCACCGATCTCGCTCTACGGGCGACTAAGGTGACGGCACGGGCCTTGGGTCGGGCGATGTCCACCATGGTGGTCCAAGAGAGGCACCTCTGGCTCAACCTTGCGCAGATGCGGGACGCTGAGAAGGTTCGCTTTCTCGACGCCCCCGTCTCGCAGGGAGGGCTGTTTGGTGAAACCTTTGAGGATTTCTCTCAGCAGTTCTCAACGGTGAAGAAGCAGACGGAGGCTATCAGGCACATCCTGCCCCGCCGTGACTCGGCCGTCGTCAGGCCTCCGAGATCCCGAGCGGCGTCTGCTTCCCGGCAGCCTCGGACCTCTTCGACTCTGGATCCGGCTCCAGTGCCCCCTTCTCAGGCTGCCTCCCGGAGAAGGACGTCGAAGAGGAAACCGCCTCCCCGTCAGCAGCCGTCGCGGAAGCAGAAGCGGCCCTGACAGAGAGACCCCAGGGAGATCTTCTCGTCTTGGTGCTCTTCTCACGGAGAAGACCCGCAGAGATGCTCGATCAGGTACGTACTGTCCTTTCTCCAGGAGAGACTTGAGAAGAACCTCTCCCCTTCCACACTGAAAGTGTATGTTGCCGCTATAGCCGCACATCACGACTCAGTTGCTGGTAAGTCTCTAGGGCAGCACTACTTGATCACCAGGTTCCTGAGGGGCGCGAGACGGTTGAATCCGTCTCGCCCGTGCCCTGTACCCTCTTGGGACCTCGAAGTGGTCCTGGGGGGCCTCCAGAGGTCCCCCTTCGAGCCCCTAGTGGAGGCCGATCTTTCTCGCCTGTCGATAAAGACGGCCCTCCTGGTAGCGCTCGCCTCCTTCAAGAGGGTAGGGGACCTACAAGCTTTCTCTGTGTCCTCGGGTTGCCTAAAATTCGGGCCTGGAGACTCTCACGTTATCCTGAGACCACGGCCCGGCTACGTGCCCAAGGTTCCCACCACTCCCTTCCGGGACCAGGTGGTGAACTTGCAGGTGCTCCCCACCGGGGAGGAAGACCCAACCCCTTCCGTGTAGTGTCCAGTACGCGCTCTGCGCCTCTACTTGGACCGCACGCAGGGCTTTAGAAGCTCTGAGCAGCTCTTTGTCTGTTTTGGAGGTCAGCAGAAGGGGAGAGCTGTCTCCAAACAGAGACTGGCGCACTGGATCGTGGATGCCATATCCTTGGCATACCGGTCACAAGATCGCCCCTGCCCCTTAGGAGTTAAGGCGCACTCCACTCGGGGTGTCGCCTCCTCGTGGGCACTGGCTCAGGGCGCCTCTCTAGCAGACATCTGCAGAGCTGCGGGTTGGGCTATGCCCAATACCTTCGCGAGGTTCTACAACCTCCGCGTTGAACCGGTGTCAGCCCTCGTCCTGCAGGGCAACAGGTAGGACCGGCAGCCTTTGGGCGTACGCCTGCGGAAGCCCTTCCCCCTTCGGGGGGAGTAGTGGCGATCCAGCCTCACTTATTTCCCCTCGGGGTAAAGAACAGGCATTCCATCCATCACTAAGCACCCTTCCAGGGGACAGGCTGGGCAGAGCAGCCCTTCCCCCTTAGGCCGGGGAACAGTTGAGTTATTCCCACATAGCTCTAACCGGACCTAGTGCTCCAGACATTGTAACACCCCCTCCGTGGGCTGTTCCGTCTGATGTATCCTCATGAATGGTTCCCACCTTGGCAACCCATGACCTCCCCAGGTGGACTCCCACCTTGCGGTTAACACCTGTCCGCACTTCTTCCCATGAGTTCTCCCCTGATGGTGAGACCATGTGGTGTCTCCACTATTCCTCCCTACGGTAGGTAGTGGCCTCTACAGCGTTTTCCCCCCCAGGGGGAATAATGCTTACCCAGTGGCCCGTACGGTGCCGGGCGGCTTCTCGCCATTTAGAGAATCAGGCCTCCGCCCGTGACGGCCGGCGTTAGGGGGCTTCCCAACTTTTTGTGGAAAGCTCTGGGTCCCCCTTCCTCTCCACTGGAAGGTCATAATTTCGCGCTAGCGTGTTCGTCTGACTCGCCCAGGCCAGTCAACGTCGCTCCGCAGAGATTGTGACGCGGCTCAGTGCTGTGGCGTTTTCCATAGGAACCCCATTCTGTCGGTTCGACACAACGTCGAGAGACCGACAGAAAGGGAACGTCTTGGTTACGGATGTAACCTCGGTTCCCTGATGGAGGGAACGAGACGTTGTGTCCCTCATGCCACAACACTGGCCGCCCACCCCAGCGGTCGGGGGAGGATGCTTTAGGCTCCTCAGACCAAAGGTGAATGAATGAGCACGCCGGCTTCCTTCTTATACCCGGACATCCGGGGAGGAGCCCGGCATGCAAATTTCATTCGCCAATTTTCATTGGCCTTTTCTAAATATTCAGAAGATGATAGGTTCTCAAGACAAACCCCATTCTGTCGGTTCGACACAACATCTCGTTTCCTCCATCAGGGAACCGAGGTTACATCCGTAACCAAGACGTTACTGTAGTAAAACCATGGTTTTGCCATAAGTAATCAATACACCAAAAAACATGGTTACTACAATTACAATCTTAATTTATTACACTAATTTCTCCTAAGAAAATGTATCATATTTTAAAAATGTTGGTTTTGTTCAGTTTGGCTTTGGGTTTTTTATCCCATCCTCCCAAAAAATAGATTTTTATTTGTTTTTCTGACACATTACTCTTCTAACACAATACTCTTGTTTTCCCCTAATGGAACTTGTCAGCTTTAACATTAGAGAATGACAGCAAAGAATAACTTGCAAAGCGAGCACCTTATGACATGTAGTAAGTTCATCAATCATGTGACAAACAGCTAGTTGTCAACTGTGATTTCGTTGTGAGCCTCAAAAACGTATGGCCACTTTGGTTATAGAATGCAACTGTCTATCTTTTTCATAACCCAAATGTTTTTTAACATAATCATATTTAGCACTCCTAAGAGCTGTGCTACTATATGAATGCAGCTATATTATTTTTCCATTTCTCCTACTGCCTCTATCCGCTCTCTATCTCTCTCCCCGTCTTTCTTCTGCTATGTGCCAAGGGTTCATTTGTGTTGAGTGGGACAGTATCTGAATGTTAATATCTGTTGTGCCACAATGAAAAACAGATAGCTTTTCCTTGAAATGAGTTAGCATGAAGACTGAGAGTGTGTGCCAAAGTAGCGCTTTCACTAGTGACTATCAGAAACTGACTTGGTATGCACAAAGCAGTAAACCTGGCATCCTTTCAAGGCTTACTACCTAATGAGCCCATTCCGACTGATCTTCTGGAAGTGCCAATGTGGATCATAGGTTGCGTTGTACCCTGTACTGTTAGGAGGGTGCCCCAGAGCAGGCAGAATTGTTTTGACAAAGTAGATTCAGTTAGGACCTGCCAGTACTAATGCTGCTGGAGAAATATTGGACCAGCTCTTATGTCAGCCAGAAAGCATGTTGCAAGAGGACACATGTAACCAAGAAATGGCACGGTCACCAGGTCTTCATTGATTTGGACAACACAAGAACTAGATATGCTAGCATCATGCTAAAATGTGTTAGCTTTGCATGTTGAGACATGTTAACGTCATGTTAAAACGTGTTAGTGTAGTGATGCTTGTGATAGGAAATGCGTCACAAGCATTAAATATGCAGCCAATGAATTGCTGCCTCGCTTTACTATATACCTGGTTGGTTATGCGTCCTGGGGTGCGTCATGGTAAAGGACCCGCCCCTTTCCTTTGCCATTGTGGACTATGGAGTGTAACGCTGGGCCACTGGGCGTGCCTTCGGGGCTCCCATTTGTCGGGCGTCACATACAACTGAGCTTAAGACATAGCAACAGCTAAAACAAGTGCTCGTATGAGTTTTGATTTGTCCTCGTGAGCATTTTGTCATATCGGGTAGGTAAATTGCTCGGTTAGATAATCTGAACTGCATGTTTGCAAACTGAGATTCTTAATACTTATTGTGTCTTAAAATAGGTTGGGTGAGCTCAGCCAGTGAATGTGCCTTCCCCTTCTACTATTTGCCCTCTGAGCCACGCTGCTGCCTTCTTGGGGGTCCAGTTACCTTGTGGTGTAGTGCGTTAGAGGATCTTGAGGTTTTTTTTATATTGTTATTATGATTTTGTTTCTTTCTTTTGTATGGTTTGACTATCTTATTTGGGGTTAGTAATTTGTCATTTTTGTTTCTTTTGTTTTGTTTCCTTACATTTGGTTGTGTTTGTATGTTTTCTTTGAGGTTTTCTTTTTTTGTTTGTTTGTTCTGTTCCAGTATTTGTTTCATTGATTAATTTTTCTTCTATGTTTTTGTTTTTTGTTGTAGGAGCTGAGTGCTTCCTGAGGTGGGCTGTTTCCTATTACACCACGTGGTATCCCTTTATTAAGGGCTATCTATTGCTGTGTCACTTTTGCCTTGCTGTGTCCTTTGTGATTCTGATTGGTGTGGTTTGTCTTGGTATAATTGGTGTCGTCCTCGTGTAGGAAGCCTCAGCCTCCTGTTTTTTTTTAACCAATTATCATTAATGTGGTCATTCTTTGGATTTTAAAATCCAAAGAATGGCCCAATTCTTGGCCAAATCATTTTAGTCCAATAAAAATATATTTTTTGTATGGTAACTCACACCACTTGCCTTTCCTTTTAAGTGGATTAGACTTGTGTGTTCTTATTCGGATTATTTTCCCCATTAAATTGGGGTGGCGTAGTCAGTACTAGTTCACCACCATGCTACATTAACATCATGTTAAATTATGATAGCTTATTGCTAAAATGTGCTAGCTTCATGCTAAAGCATGCAAAAGCATTTTAGCTTTGATAAATCATGTTAGCTTCAACCTGAAATATGCTAATCTCATCATGACACATACTAGATTTATGCCTAAATTTGTCTACCAACTTTACTATCTAGTTAGGTTAATTGTACTGTGTTTAAAATTTTCATCAAGGAACTGCTTTAAAATGCAACAGAACTCCACAATAATTTCTGAAAATCTAAACCATGACATCAAGCTGTTACTGCTTGTCAAACTAGGAATCATACTCCAAAGCATGATTTGTTTTAAATAATAATAAGATAAATATTCCAGAAATGTCCTGAAACCCCCCTGCTTAAGCAGCATTTTTTCACATCTCCAAATTTAAAAGGGCACAAAAAAGGTACGTGGTCAACTGTGATAAGGTGGGAGGTTGCATTAACCAAAAATCTTCCATCATTGAAATTTTTTAGCAGTTACAGAGAAATCTGAAGGCCATCCATCATTTTGACAGATTACACTGGGGGTAGCGAGATGGCAATCGCTTTTGAACAGCCAGAGGAGTTACACACCCAAATCATCTGCCCCCAAATTTTAGCTGTGGTCGCATCGCAACGCAAATGACAGTTTTGTGTTGCCGCACCAAGGAAACAAATCTCTTCAGCTTCGACTCATGTCTTTGAATGACAACAATGATGGAAGACCAAAGTGATACATTGTCATGCATAATGATAGAGCACATACTGTATCTCATATGCAGACACAGTGCAGTGTTTGGATTTAACTAATAATTTCATTAATAAATGCAGAGAAGTGGATGACGTAGGTTGGTTTCCTTCAACCCGAGAGCTGATACATCACATCCGTGACATTGGACTGACCGCACTTTACAAACCAGAAGAACAAATATTCACAAATGTTCAGTGCTTTAACCAGTGACCTCACACCTAGGAATCTATGACATTGATAGAAAGCAGCTCAGCCAAATCAGAAGTGAAAGAAAGAAAATGCAGTTCTTGTCAACTCTGTGTCAAGATAAATTGTCAGCAGAAGATGATGGTGATTTACTGTGTTGAAGATGGTATAGACAGGTCTGTTAGAATGAACAAATAGAAAAGGATAATGTGAAGGCTCTCTACAAAAAGAGCTTGTAATAAGCTCAATAAAAGGGAAGGAAGGAGGCAGGAAACGGCGAACATTCAACAATAAACTTTAATCAAAAATAAACAAACAAAAATCCAGCAGTAAAAAGGCCGGCAGCCACCTCACGGTCGACTGCCGGCCACACAAACATAAACAAAAGGTAACGTATGTCCGGGCCCGGTCCTCTGTCGTTCGTCCTTTCATGCTTCCGATCTCCTCCGTGAGAGATACGAGGCCGGTGTGACGCCCAACTGACACTCATTATCAATCGCGCCACCGGCCTCGCTTCCTCCTCCGGCTCTCGTCACGCCTCCCTCGTCACAGAGCTCTATATAATGTCTTTTTGAAACTGAATTGGTTGTATCTAGTTGTTCTGAGAATTTTGTGACCTACCTGTAAATGAAAATAAGTGGTTTATATGTTTTTACAACAGAATGAGCTGTTTGTTGTATTCCTGTCCATACAGTATATTGTGATATGTTGCATTCAATAAATTAAACTCTATACGTTGCAAGTTGTATATTAAAGTGTTTCTATTGATGACAGTACATATTTCTGATAACACTGATAATAGTCCAACTATCGTGATGCGAAAACCTGAACACCTGATCAGATACCTTTTGTAATGCTCTGTAAACTTACCAGTTATCTGTGTGCTTATGAGTGAGATGCATCGGAGAGAAGTAGAGAACAGCACTTTCCTTAAGATTAAAATACACTACAAGACTTTTGTTCAGATTTTGCACAGATTTTCAGTCTGGACTTGTTGCAGAAAGTCTGTGCCAGTCTGCAGATTTGATCAGTTAGTGCAGTGTATGATGTCTAGTTAAAAAAAATCTGTTCAGATTTTAAAAGTCTTGTAGTGTATTCCAGCCATTAGTTACTGTAGTAAATTAGTGCATGAACGATTTTCAGACATAAAATATATTTTGATAAATGTTTATATTTGTATTTTGTAAATGGTTTTGTCTGCATGTCATTGGGGACCAATGTTGTTTAGTTACCAATGTTGCAAATGTCTAATGTGTTAAATAATTAAATAATGTTTATTTTGTACCTGTCCCTTTAATGATGTTTTCTGCAGTTTCTGTATTGCATATGATACATAAAAGGTCGTTTTTGGTTCAATGCACAAGGATTACATGATTTTCTGTCTGGTTGACTGAAAAGGGTACTGTCCAGAGAGATTATAGCATGTGCTGCCTTGTGCCAGACACACATGCATACATTAGCAAACTTGAAGACTTTCTTCTTCCAAAATTGGTATCAATATTTCTTATAGACCGGATATTACATTGGATTGCATCTGCCTCACTGGAAATTTGATTGTTCACTGGAATTATTAACATTTAACAGGATGACTTCACATATTCTTCAAATTAAACTAAATAAACAATTACACAGCAGTTTTTAAATAATGAGTGTGTTACTCAAGACACTTACAAAACAAAAATATATGGCAATATATGAAATAATATATTTACATAGGCTACATCAAAATTAAGTGCTTATATTTTTCAATATCTGAAAAGCGGCAAATCATTATGTATTATTCAATATATTGTTATATTGTAATATAGTAAAACTGTATTATTCTATATATTTTCAGTTATTTATTGAAGATTTAATACATTGACAGTTAATATACAGGGTTAAAAAATAAGGGTCTTAAGGACATTAAGAGGCTTATTCAAAAAGTAAACAACAAATGACAAAACATGAATGAAATTTAACATTATTCAATTTCTTTGTCTTTTATTTTATGAATAATGAAAATAATCAATTTTCTACAGGGCCATAACATTAAGAAAGCAAACATTTACAAAGACGATCCAGTGTACAGAACAGCATAAATCATATTCTACCTCTGCACTTTGTGTTTCTGTTTGTGTCTGTCATATTCCTCCTTTAAAATGAATTTTTTATCAAGCATACATTTGTTTAAATGATTGTTTGTTTTTGCCCATGGCACATTTCCATAATGAAAAAAAATCACACTCACAATCTAGTATGTATTTGATCATCTGACATAACACAAATTTTAAATGCTTCACTAATACATAATACATAGATGATTAATCAATTAGATGCATCAAAATATAATTTGATTAATTTAGAATTAGTGAATTAAAATAGTAAATTAACTAAATTATTATTTTGAATCAGTCTTTACTTTATTGCCATATTGCCATGCCATCTGTATTACCCATCTTAAAGAAAAATGTCTTTTTTTAAGCAAAAACCCCAAAGCTAAGTAAGATTTTACAATATGTTAAAATGTTCAAGACACTGAAAAAAGTGAGAGTCTAAGTAATGTGATTCACAGCTATCCTTGCATAGCACAAAGCTGACTACAGAAATGTCAAATATGTCTATTATGTGCAAACTGCATAACAAGAGGTTGGTGCAAATAAAATATGTTGTGTGTAGAACAAGTATTATTTTGGAAATTTTCAACTGCAGTATATTGTAGCTATATATCTTTTTATATATTTTTCAACATGATATTACACATCAATACAAGGTAAGTATTTGAAATCGCAATAAACTCTCAATTGTACTGCCTCCAGCTGAATCCATACTGTCCGTTTGCGTACTATTTTTCACACATTTCTCAAAACAACTTGTCATTTGACCAAACCAAATATACAGGGTAATTTAACTTTTTTTTCCCCCAGAAACGTTCTTATCTAATAGTATGTCGTCAAGATCAATATTTTGTGTTTATTATTTGCAAAAAGAAAAAAGCTACTTGACACTGGAACTGTAAAAAAATCTTAAAAATACTACCAACTGAAGGGCAAAAGCATCATATATTTTAGGCATACATAGAGGTACCTTGAAATTGATCATAATGGTGTGCCTTTTTTTCATTTCGATCACAAAAAAGCCCTTGCTAATCTATATTGCTACATCCAAGTAACATATGTCAAAGCTCCTCATTTGAGAGGAAACCTTTTGTCAGTCTGAGTCCAAAAATAGAGACGATATTCTTTACCTTTTCAAGTTTGGTTTCTTTTCAACAGGTGCTTATAGAGCGACTGACATCATGCCACAAAAAATAAATTTGGCATTGTTATAGCACTACAAGACATATGTTTAGAACAGTGTATTCGCCTACATGGCTAATATCTAGACACGTTTTCCCTAGTTTTCATCAGCAAGCAGTCACAAAGATGTCTGTAATGAATATGTTTACTTTCTAATGGCATATGAGACAAAAGGCAGTGTGGCTGATACTTTCTTAGTGATGCTTTTGAAAAGTTACCCAGATAAACCCAACAAACAAGTATTTTAATGAGAGTGCCTTATAAGTACCTTTGAAGCTTGCAAGGCACTCTTAACCTTCTTTGACTCTCTCACTCAAATGTGCCCCTATGTGGATAGCAGCACATATAACCCTGGTGCCATTTTTATATCCCGTGTGTCACAAAAACCATTAACCAACATACAGAATAAAGAGTAATTTAATGCTAAATATAAAATCGCATTCCAACATCAAGACAATAGTTTACATTCTTTCTAAGTATCTACTGTAGTCCATCTTCAAAAATGTAAGTGTGCAAATGCACAAATATACTACTTTTCATTGATGTATATTTGCCATCAAATGTTGAATCCAAAACAACTGTCTAGTGGATCAAAAAAGAGATCACACACATATATATATATATATATATATATATATATATACACACACACACACACACACCAAATTGTCTCCATGTGTCACAGAACTTGAAACACAATAGTCTCTCTCTCTCTCGCTTTCTCTCTCTCTCTGTTAAGCACAAAGTGTTTGTACCTTGTAGTTACATTTAGCAAAGCTTAAAATTATATTGACATCTCTAACACTTTATATTTATATTTACATGAAATAGTAAGCTAAGATATACACAATAATCTTCATGAATTTCTCTACTTTTTTATTTCTATGAGTAAATGATTATTTTTCTTTTTCCCGTTTTATTGCTGTTAATGGAACCGTATTATAATATAAGATAAAATAATATCCAGAACACAGACCAAAGAAAGTGCAGTATAAGTCATCACATGACTGTGATTGTAGGTAGCATTGTTTAAATCAAGCTGTTGACTGGGTACAGAAACAGATAAGCTTCCCCCATGCAAACAGAATCATCTAAATACATAAACTCATAATGCAAAATATTAATTTAATGGTGAGTGAAACATATTACGAAGCCACAACAAATTCATTCACCAAAGATTCTGTCATTGACCTTCATGTCATTTCAAAATTGTATGCTGTTATTTTGTGCCCATTAGAAAAAGAACCTTTGCACAGTTCTTTTAATCCAACATTAATTGTGACTAATGAGTAATGATGCTCCAAAACGATTTTTAGAATATGGAATGCCTTTATGCCATTTATTTCTTCCAAATTCTTCTTGTGTTTCCATTAAAATATAGCAGCAGACAGGTTTAGAATGACACAAGGGTCGATAAATCATTTGGTCAGCTATTCCTTTGAGAAATAGAAGGGAACTATTATTAACTATTATTCTACGTGTGTTTGCAGATTAGCATTTTCTCAAGTATGATATATTGTGTCTGTGTATAGTGTATAGTATAGTAAGAGCTCCCTTTCAATGCAGTGATTTGTTCATAATGCAGACGTCTCTCATTCCTTTAGGAAGATGTTACATATGATATATTTCAAAATCGGAGATTGACTATCATTGAAACAAAACTGAGACAAATAGTTATTTTTTGTTATAGTAAAGAAAACAAAAACAAATGAAAGAAAAACAAAAGGGGTAGAATTAGTGGGGTTGTAGGGCACCCTGTATTTTGGGCTTTTTATTCAAGTAAGTTGCCCAGTACACCAGGTTAAAGGTTCCGAAGAGCAGCGGGAACGCTATTCTGGCAATCCTATCAATCTTGCTCACGCTGTTGAAGGTCTTCTTGGCCTCAGGTGGTTTGGGCTTGGGCTCTTCCTTGGGCTCGGTTGGGGGTGGGGGGGCACTTTTAGCAATAGTTGCCAAACCAGGGTCTCTGGCAATGTTGGCAGCAAAAGATGTGGCCGTTGCAGCGGTGTAGGTGTTGTTTTTCTTCAGTAAGGACTCCTTCTTCTTCTTTTGCTGCAAAGGAAGTCAAGAAACGTGCCATTGGATGTCACTAATGTAGGATTCTGCAGCTACACAACTCACATTTGTTTTAAAGAAATTATTCCTAAAGCATTTGCTTCCAACACACATAAATATTTCTCCCACAATTAAAATCCTGTCATTACTATTTAATTTATCTTATGTGGCCCTCATGACTTTCTGAGCTTGTATCACCATTTTTATTCTGTGGAACATAAAATGAGATATGTTGAAGAATCTCAGAGTTGTATTTTTCTCTGAAATCGAAGTGGGTGGTGAGTTTTACTCCAAACAGACGACAAACAAAAACATTAAAATCCAAATCTTTTGAACTTATATGATATTTTTGAACAGACAGTCAGTATTTGATGAAAACCTTTCCATTCACTGTATCTCTCAAACCACTTGCATTAAATAAATAATGAAAGGTGTTACACTTCAGTCAATAATAAGAAACAATAAAAAATAATTTTACGGACATTACACGTGTCACAAGGCAAGTGCCATGTTTTAAAGGTGTCATGTTTGGACACATGTAAATGCAGATACAGCAAAGATTTTCTGCAAATAACGACAGCATATTCAAAACACAAAGCTGTCACGGTCCTACCTTCTTGCTTATGAATTTCTAGTCATGTGGCAGGATCGGGACAGAGCCCTTAGGTTTTATGTGAGAAAGCCATGAGTTGTGTATGTTTTACATCTCATGTGTTTTCTCATGTCTCGTCATTGGCCCCGCCCCTCTCGTTTCATGTATTGCTTCCCTCTTGTGTCTAATGTTCCTCACCTGCCCTGTGTAATTATCCCTCGTTTGTCTTGCCTATAAATGCCCTCATGTTTCTTTGTCTTAGACTCGTGGATTGTACTGTTTATGTGCTATGTACCTCGTCCAGTGTTCCTGTTCCCAGCCTTGCCCGTGTTCTGTGAGTTTTGTGTTCTACCCTGTCGTGTTGTGGTGTAAGACGTTTGGTCGTGTCCTTTAGTTTAGTTTTGCTGTTCTTGTTTTTGTTTTGCCCCCACGTGGGAAGTCTTTTGTTTTATATATATTTCTTAGGTCCGTTTTCCCCCATTGAGGGTGTTTGTTTTGCGTTTTGTGTTTAATAAAATATCTGTTAACCCCTTAATCACTGCCTGCCTGCACTTGGGTTCTTCCCCTCCGTGAGTTGTGACACAAAGCTATCCTATGTCTTTGTGAGACCTTGAAAATATCAAATAAGTCACATATATTAAGTCACATAGACAAGTTTAATTGTATATTACATTTACTTTTTTGTCCCTGTCTGAGCTGTATTAATCATTGATTATAGGAAATTTCTTCAAAATAGGAAAGGACATGAGGGTGAGTAAATAATAACTGAATATTTTTACCAGCCAACCCTTTAACATTTGTATCCAATGTTAGCTTTTTTTCTCTTATTTGAGATGAGAAATGACTTTACCTTTTCTGGCACCACACTTTTCCCATCCCATGCGTAACCCCTCTTTGTGAAGTAGTTTACCGTGGCGAACTCAATGAGAGCTGAGAAGACAAAGGCATAGCAAACAGCAATGAACCAGTCCATGGCTGTAGCGTAGGCCACCTTGGGGAGAGAATTTCTGGCGCTGATACTCAGGGTTGTCATGGTCAGAACAGTGGTCACTCCTGCAATGTAGAAAGAGTATTCGGTTGTTAAGTGGTGACGTAAGGAATACCATTTCCGTGTCCAAGCATCTATTCATTTCAAGCGGGGCTACAGCTTAAACAGCTATTAATGACGCTGTTTACTCACATCGCATATTTAAAGGGGTCATATGGCGGAAGTATGTGTTTTTCTGTGTTTTTGGTGTGTTATAGGTTGCCCATGCATGTATTAGACACGTAAAATTGCACAAATGAAAGTGTGGGAACAAAAGATGCATTCTATCTAAAAGCGAATGCTCAACCAGACTTGCCTGAAATGCCTCATGTAACCACACCTCGGCGAATCTATGTAACTTCGTAACATTGTTTGACTAAGACCGCCCTAATCTACACTTAGTTAAGGTGGGCGTAATTGTAAATCTCATTGTATCATCTGTCAGTACAATTGCTTTGGAACCTGATGTTCCGAATATGGTAAGAGTTACATTTCTGTGAAATGCTTGCAGTATTTGACCAATCACTATGCACTGATGAACTGGCCAATCATACCACACCTCGCTTTTCAGAGCGATGAGCTTTGTAAAAAATCAGTGCGTTTCAGAGAGGCGGGGCAAAGAGGAGATACAAACATGCACAGTATGTGGAAAATACAATGTTTTTTAAACTTTAAATGGTGTATACACATTGCGTTACATCTAAAACAAACAATAATATTCGTTTTAGCCGTGCAATATGACTACTTTAAGCGGAGCATTTATTAACTCACAGTATACAGTCTCCAGGCTTATGGAATCTCCTACATCAATATTTGAATGATTTATGAAAAATAAATCACTGACTGGCCATGTGGGATTTCGGTACGAAGATAAATGTTAGGATCGTGATTTTCCGATAGTTTTACAGCTCGCCATGAGCGTAAATTAGCCTTTTTTGTTGTTTGCCTATAGCATCTTATTGAGCGTTTGGACCCGCAACAGTATATGACCTTCCATATATGGTGGTGCGTGACGTCAGTTTACTCCCTCTAGCATACCATTTACATTACAATTAATGTAAATGTATAATATTATGTACATTTACCCAGGGCTGGGAAAGTTACTTTTAAAATGCATTTCACTACAGATTACAAAATACATGCTTTAAAAAGTAATTTGTAACGTATTTCGTTAGATTACACAAGTTCTGTAACTTAATTTAAATACTTTAGAATACTTTGGAATACTGATAAGGTACGTAACACAAAGGGATCACCAAACAGAGGAATCAGTTTTCCTATGCATTTTATTTTAAACAACAGTAGTTCCCTTTCTGTGGGTCTCTCGACGTTGTGTCGAACCGACAGAATGGGGTTTGTCTTGAGAACCTATCATCTTCTGAGTATTTAGAAAAGGCCAATGAAAATTGGCGAATTAAATTTGCATGCCGGGCTCCTCCCCGGATGTCCGGGTATAAGAGGGAAGCCGGCGTGCTCATTCATTCACCTTTTGTTCTTCAGAGCCTACGCATCTGTTGAGCTTCTCTACGATCTTGTTGATCTTTCTTTCTGCTGGAATCTACGACGTGGACAGCGGACGGTCCCTTCCTGCAGTGACTCTCCCCTGGGCGTCTCGGCAGTTCCGGAGGTGTTCGAGCAAATTTCCTTTGCTAAAAGAGCAAATTTCTCCAGCGTGGCTTGTCCCGCTGTTCTCATGGGTGCAACACACTCATCGAGGAGGGGGACGGACACAATGCCTGCTTCCAGTACGCTGGGGCAGACGTTGTGGATACGTCCTGCCCGCACTGCGGGTGGTGACGATTCAGACGTTGCGTCACAGGTGGCTGTGTTCCCACGGGACTCAGCCACCACCTCGTTTGCTCCCCGTTCCGTGGCGGCAGGACTACGGCCCTGCCTTCCGCTATGGCAAGCAGCGAGGGTGAGATAAGGATTACTGTGAGCGATAATCCGCCAGCCACGGCTCACGGACCGTTCACACCTCATTTCGCTTGTCTGACCGTTCCCCAAAAAAGACGGTCCACCGTCTTATTCCTCAATCACGTATTCGGACACGATGCGTGATGATGAGATTCTCTTGGGACACTCGTTGAGGAGAGGGACGGACACAATGCCTGCTTCCAGTACGCTGGGGCAGACGTTGTGGATACGTCCTGCCCGCACTGCGGGCGGTGACGATTCAGACGTTGCGTCACAGGTGGCTGTGTTCCCACGGGACTCAGCCACCACCTCGTTTGCTCCCCGTTCCGTGGCGGCAGGACTACGGCCCTGCCGTCCGCTATGGCAAGCAGCGAGGGTGAGATGAGGATTACTGTGAGCGATAATCCGCCAGCCACGGCTCACGGACCGTTCACACCTCATTTCGCTCGTCTGACCGTTCCCCAAAAAAGACGGTCCGCCGTTTTTATTCCTCAATCACGTATTCGGACACGATGCGTGATGATGAGAGGTCTCTTGCAGCATCGGGGGGTGACGTACTGCCATCCGACTCCGACGATTCTTCGGGCTCCCTCCCTCGGGGGGTCGAGCCCAGGAAAAAGCGGATGTCGAGATGGGCCGCCGTGAGTGTTGGGTTGCAATGCCCGCACTGCCTCTCCCGGCGTTCGCGGCTGGCTACATGGCGCCTCGGGTTTGAGCGCGGCTCCACTGGGTTGGGCGATGTCCACACTTGTGGTCCATGAGAAACTGCTCTGGCCGAACCTTGCGCAGATGAGTAACTCCGAGAAGGTGCGGTTTCTCGATGCACCCGTCTTGCAAGGGGGGGGGCTGGTTGGTGATACTGTCGAGCCGCAGTTCTCGACAGTAAAGAAGCAGTCCTCCGTGCCGCGACTCGGCTGCCTCGGCCGTCGAGTCCCGTGCACCGTCTGCTTCCCAGCAGCCCTGGTCCTCTTCGACACCCTCTAGCTCTGGCGCCCCCCACTCAGGCAGCCCCCCCTGGAGGAGACAGCGAAGAGGAGACCATCGCCCCATCAGCAGCCGCGGCGAAGCGAAGCAGCCCTCATGGGAAGACCTCAGGGGGATCGAGGTCCGACCCCATTGGGCCTGACCCCAGCCACGTCGCTGGGAAATTGGATAGGGACGGATCCTGCCCCTTCTCTCCATCTGCTGGCACCCTCCGGGGGGCTAGCGCCCACTTACTCTCAAAAAAGAGTTTCCTCTCTCTCTGGGTTATCACAGCTGCTCCCACCCTCCGCACGACGGTGAATGGCAAACTCGACGTTGCGTCACGGCAAAACGCAATGTCGAGTATAAACACCAGCCCTCAGCACTCTCAGTCAGACAGTGCGTTGAGCTGCGCAGTCGCCAGGCAGGAAAAGCAGCATAGCCGATCTCCTCCCCGGGGGACCTCCCCCGCCAAGGAATCCGTACTGCTAGCCATCGAACCACCCCCCGGGTGGACGATGGATAAGATCGAAACTTTAGTCCCCCTGTTACATTTCTGGGAGCCTGGGCTTCCCAGACTGTCAGGCTGGCTAGGGAAGACGATCCGTCTTGGCTACGCGATCCAGTTCGCCTCACGCCCGACAAGTTTCAGGGCATCCGTTATACCTCAGTGAGAGGCTAGGATGCTCCCGTAGTTCGGGCCGAGGTTGCCACCCTTCTGGCGAAGGGAGTGATCGAGCCGAGATGTTCAACGGGTTTTACGGCCTGTACTTCACTGTCCCCAAGAAAGGCGGGGGGCTGCGCCCTATCTTGGGTCTGTGTGTTCTGAACAGGCACCTACACAATAGCTGCCTTTCAGGATGATCACGTAGAAGCGCATCCTGATGTCCGTCAGGTGTCAGGACTGGTTCATGGCAATCGACCTGAAGGACGTGACCTATCCTCCCTCGACATTGGCCTTTCCTACGGTTCGCGTTTGAAGGATGGGAATATCAGTACAAGGCCCTCCCCTTCGGTCTGTCCCTGTCTCCATGGGTCTTTACTAAGGTCGTGGAAGCCGCCCTCCTTCCCCTCAGGGAAGGAGGTGTGCGGGTACTAAACTATCTCGACGACTGGCTCATCTTGGCTCACTCTCGAGATCTGTTGTGTACACACAGGGACCTGGTGCTCCTGCACCTAGATCGGTTGGGGCTACAGGTCAACTGAGAAAAGAGCAAGCTCTCCCCGGTGCAGAGCATCCTCTTTCTCGGTATGGAACTCGACTCTGTCCCCATGACAGTGCTACTGACTTCAGAGTGCACCCACTTTTTCATAGGCTCCTGGGATACATGGCATCCTCGGTGGGGTGGAGACCCACGACGAGGAAGCCCGCACCCACCGGCCTCCCAGAGGCAGTGCGAACCGGCCTCCCAGAGGCAGTGCGACTGACTACAGAGCGCTCCCGATCAGTGTTGAACTGCCTGAAGCTACAGACAGTCAGCGGTCCCCCTGAAACAATTTCAGAGGCTCCTGGGATACATGGCATCCTCGGCAGGGGTGGTCCCCCTCGGGTCGATGCACATGCGACCACTCCAACACTGGCTACAGAGTCAGGTTCCTTGGAGACCGTGGCACACCGGCAGCAGGCGTATGGTCATCACGCTTTTCTGCCGACACACCCTAACCCCCTGGTCTCCCATGACCTTCTTGCGGACAGGGGTCCACTTAGGGATGCCTCCCTGCAGGTTTGGGGTTCCGTGTGCAACAGGCACGCAGTGTCGGGGTGGTGGACGGGCCCCCGCCTGCGTTTGCATTTCAACTGCCTAGAGTTGTTGGTTGTGTTACTTGCATTGAGGAGGCTACTACCTCTCGTGCAGGGCAAGCACGTGCTGGTCTGGGCTGACAGCACAGCTGCTGTGGCGTATATTAATTGGTGGTAGTGTTGGGCGATATTCAATATAATCAGATCGTTCTATCGCCAGCCTGTGGATCGCCGATACACGATAGTATCGAGGGGCGGGGCAATTACGCATTTATCTATGACAAGCTGGATTTGTGGACAAAAACAGAAGTGTATGTGTCTAGAAAATGCTCATGTGACTGCAATTAGCATTCTATCAGAGCTTAAATTCAGTGCAGTTGGCAACATTGTTACTTACCACCGCATAGGGTTGGATGGTGTACCGGTGCTACGGTAGCATCGCGATGCTAAATCTTCAAAATACCCGCGATGCCTCTCTATTTTTTAAATGGTAGTATCGTAGTACCGTAGTTAATGTTGCATATGTGCATTAATATTTATTTGAACACTTACATCTGCCTTTTTGCGGTGTTTATCTCCAAAATGAATGTGTGTTTTGAATTTCTCGGACAAGTTAATGATTCAAATTAGCGTTTTGAACGAGTTGGTTAAATGATTCACTAACTCAGTGGGAAATTGACGCCACCTACTGGCCGTTTTAGTTCTGCATTTAAAGTAAGCCTAATATTTCCCTTTATAAAGACTGCTGTATCAATTAAATTTGTCCCACATTTGAATTAGTTCCTACGTGAAAAATGATCTAGCGTACTTTAGTATTTACTACAGTAAACTACTAAAACTCATAGATACTAATGTTTTTGAGTCTTATCATAGTAAATATTTAAGTATACTACAGTATTTATAGTATTTATAAATGACTAAATGTAAATGTATTTGCTATAATTTATCCAATTACTACAGTTAATACAACAACATATTCTAGTGCAAAGTATAATACAGTTTACTATAGTAAATACAAAATGTTGAATCTAAATCTGTGTTTTTTGTAGAGATTTGAATTATATGGCACAGCATCGTGATACTACTTGGTGTCGAGATACTTCAGCTGGTATAGTATCATAAGACATGTTTATGGTACCGTGACAACCCTACCACCGCAACCTTTTAAACAAGAGAAAGTAAACTGTTGCTATAAGTCCATATCATTCATCCAAATGCGTCATTGATGCCCGCATGCGCTGTTATTACTTGATTGCCTAACGGGAACAACTCGTGCGGTGGTTTTAAACACTCACGCGCATAGCAATTCCTGCGAGGAAAAGCCCGAGGCGCGCGCATCACAAGTTTATCGTGCACTGAAAACTCAAAGCCCGCACATTATAAACTCTCTCTGGCGCGAGGAAAAGCCCGAGCCTCGCGCATCACAAGCTCTCTCGTGCACTGAAAACTCAAAGCCTGCACATTATAAACTCTCTCTGGTGCGAGGAAAAGCCTAAGCCGCGTGCATATATTGGCAAACAGCCAACTATCGTCTAGGGAATCAGCTATCGCCGATAGGTCTGAGGATCGTCGATACACGATAGTATCGTCTATCGGAACAACCCTAATTGGTGGCATTCGCTCACGGCAGCTAACATGACTCGCCCGGCGCCTCCTCCTCTGGAGTCAGCAGGTGATCAGTTCCCTGCGAGCCACACACATCCCAGGCGTCCTGAACCAGACAGCCGATGCTGTCTTCCCCTGGGGAAGTGGCACGTTACAGAATCCCAGGCAGAACCAGGTCTCCATGTCTGGACGGGACAAGGAGATCCTGAGTGACCCACCCCCGGTCTGGTTGGGACGTCACTCAGGCTAGGGCCTCGGCCACTGGGCGGCTATACGCCCATAAGTGGTGCCTATTCTCGTCCTGGTGCTCTTCTCGGCGAGAAGACTCGCGGAGTTGCTTGATCGGGAACGAGCTGTCCCTTCCTCAAGAGAGATTGGGGAGTAACCTCTCCCCCTCCACACTGGGAGTGTATGTAGCCGCTACGGCCGCTCATCATGACCCAGTTGCTGGGTAGCCTCTGGGACAGCACGACCTGGTCATTAGGTTCCTAAGGGGCTCGAGAAGGTGACCACCTTATCCGTGCTGGGTACCCTCTTGTGACCTAGGTGGCGGGCCTCAAGAGGCCCCGCCCCCTTCGAGCCTCTCGGAGTTGCCGCTCTTTCTCACTCTCGATAAAGACGGCTCTCCTGATGGCGCTCACCTCCAAGAGGGTAGGGGATTTGCAAGCACCCTCCGTGTCCACAGATTGCCTAGAACTCGGGCCCGGTATTCTCATGTTATCTTGAGACCCCGCCCCGGCTACGTGCCCAAAGTTCCCACCACTCTCCCGAGAGACCAGGTGGTGAACCTGCAGGCGCTCCCCCCGGGGAGGAAGACCCAACCTATCCGTGTTGTGTTCAGTACACGCACTGCGCCTCTACTTGGACCGCACGCAGAGCCCAGAAGCTCTGAGCAGCTCTTTGTCTATTTCGGAGGTCAGCAGAAGGGAGGGCTGTCTCCAAACAGAGGCTGGCGCACTGGATCGTGGATGCCGTCGTTATGGCATACCGATCTCAATTCGCCCCTGCCCGTTGGGAGTGAGGCACACTCCTCATGGGCACTGGCTCAGGGTGCCTCTCTAGCAGACATCTGCAGAGCTGCAGGTTGGGCTATGCCCAACTACTCTGTGAGGTTCTAATACCTACGCGCGGAACCGGTGTCAGCCCGCATCCTGCAGGGCAATGTGTAGGACCGGCAGCCAGTAGAGCGTACGCCTGCGAAAGCCCTTCCCCCTTCCTCTAGGGGGATCAGCGGCTATTACGCCTCCCCTCTTCCCCCCACTGGGTAAAAAAACAGGCATTTTATCCATCACTAGCACCTTCCTTGGGGCAGGCTGGGCAGAGCAGCCCTGCCCCCTTAGGCCGGGGAACAGTTGAGTTATCTCCCACATAGCTCTAACCGGACCTAGTGCTCCAGACGTGGTAACCCCCCCTCCGTGGGCTGTTCCGTCTGATGTATCCTCATGAATGGTTCCCACCTCGGCAACCCATGATCTCCCTAGGTGGACTCCCACCTTGCGGTTAACTCTAGTCCGCACATTTTCCCATGAGTTCTCCCCTGATGGTGAGACCATGTGGTGTCTCCACTAATTCCTACGGTAGGTAGTGGTCTCTGCAGAGTTTTTCCCCGGGGGGAATAATGCTTACCCAGTGGCCCTTACGGTGCCGGGCGGCTTCTCGATGTTTAGAGAACTAGGCCTCCGCCCGTGACGGCCGGTGGCAGGGGCTTCCCAACTTTTTGGTAAAGCTCTGGGTCCACCTTCCTCTCCACTGGATGGTCATAATTTCGCGTTAGCGCCTACGTCTGACTCGCCCAGGCCAGTCAACGTCGCTCCGCTAGAGATTGTGACGCGGCTCAGTGCTGTGGCGTCTTCCATAGGAACCCCATTCTGTCGGTAAGAAACCGGAACGTCTTGGTTACGGCTGTAACCTTAGTTCCCTGATGGAGGGAACGAGACATTGTGTCCCTCAAGCCACAACACTGGCCGCCCACCCCAGCTGTCGGGGGAGGATGCTTAAGGCTCCTCAGACCAAACGTGAATGAATGAGCACGCCGGCTTCCCTCTTATACCCGGACATCCGGGGAGGAGTCCGGCATGCAAATTTCATTCGCCAATTTTCATTGGCCTTTTCTAAATACTCAGAAGATGATAGGTTCTCAAGACAAACCCCATTCTGTCGGTTCAACACAACGTCTCGTTCTCTCCATCAGGGAACTGAGGTTACATCCATAACCAAGACGTTTGGGATGCTTTTGCAGAATGTCAGAGTCAGAGAATCACCGATTGCTGTTTATATTAATTGCCCGTTACAGTTAATATGAAGTTTAAATTAAATAAATGCCATTGAAATTCCAAGTAAACACTAGATTGTTTTACCTTTTAACCTAATAATTATAATAATACTAACAACAATGTAACTTAATAACTTTATCTTTATTAACTTTATACACTGGCAAGTGTATAATATTAAGAAAAAATACAGTTCTTATTAGTTTTTAACTGTGTTCGTACTACTATTTACGGTGATCAAATGTAAAGGAATACAAATTTGTTTTGTGATATAGCCCTACGGCAAGATGATGCATCACGTGACGTGAGCAGCACATGTAGGGAGAGCATTTCCAACACGCATCGAGCAGCCTGCCACAGTACAATAATAACAATTCCCAATACATTAATTTTACGTTAAATACATTAATGAACAAAACCTCTCCAAGAAGCTAATTTTACTGATGATGTAGATTGTACAGTATAACTTGTATTTGTATATCTATTTTTTTATCTCATGCTTTGAAGGAAACAATAAAAGACGATTGAGGAGTCACTCGGTGTAGGAAAGAGTGATCGTTTCCCCAACACATATGCAATATAAGCATATAACATGATGTCTAACTGTAGTTCTCTGAAGTTTATTATGAGAAATGATGATTCAGTCAGCGCAGGAGTGATTGACAGTGCGATGCAACCGTTTTACCCTCTCACATACATACAACAGCAACATACAAAATTAGACATCATTTAGACATCATGAGAATTTATTACTTTTACCTTGTGAATTTACACTGTCATCACATTATTGAGTGTGATCAACGGTTCCTGCACTGCTGCTTCAGCTTGCAAAGTGAATGCTTTATTCAGCCCCAGGAAATATATGGCTGACGCGTACGGTGGACGGGGCCAGGCCGGGGAAGTGGGCTTAGTGGGGTACCCCATGAGAGATTTACAGTTTGTATCTAATATGTTGCAAGTACTCTTGTTTTTCTGTACTTCTGTAGAGTATATTGTCATACACACTCCACAAACGTTGTCAATGACAATGATGACTATAAACATTCTTTGGAATGTTGTGTGTTTTGTTGAACCGAATCCAATTGAAACGCACTATATATTTTATTACTCAGACTTGAGACTTAACGATCCATTTTCAATTACTCTGAGTACAAGCAACAAATCTCGCTGATTGGCAAGGATCAAAGAAACATATTGCCTAGTTCAGTAAAGGGGCGTATTTGTTCAATGGATTTGACTAATGATATGCTCATTTACTATCATTTTAATGTCCCCCTTTGAAGGCAGAATCAATCATACACACAAAGTCATGCCCATGTGGTTAGGGTAGGTATGGGGAACAGCTTTCTGTACTTTGTTTAAATTTGTTCAAAAACACAAATTTGTCCATTAACACATCACTGCTACAACAAACACTGTCTCTCTTTGGTAAAAATCACTGCTACGTATCTCTTCTCAGTATACAAAAAAGTATGAATAAATTTGGTAACAATTATTTTCACAATTATTACATCCAACTACAACATGACAAAGCTACAAATGCGCTAGCTGTGGTACTGTACAGAACAGTTCTTAATTTTTAGCATTCTACTCTTTTGTCAAACATAAATAAACGGCAAAAGCTTTTGGCACATCTATTGTTTATGTACATGAAAGGCTATTAGACAAAGTTTTATTATATGCTCTGTCTAGATGCACCTGTGGAGCTCTAATTCAATTAGAAAAAGTTTAATATTATTATTACGAACTACACTTAATTTACTCTTGAATAAGCATGGACTCATTGTTAAGATGGTCAGTAACGTTTAAAAACATTTTTCACATACACAGACACATACACAGCAGGGAAACAGAGAATAATGGCATTGCAGCTAAATTAAATTAACTTTCAGGTGTCCTCTGTAACACTGTTAGTGACAGAAGCATGTGGAGTTATTAATGAAAGGGAGAGGGAAATTATTGTTTTTGCAATTTGATTCACTGACACTAATGACAATAATACATGCCACCATAAACAATTAAAAGTGTT
The DNA here is from genome assembly GCF_024868665.1 of Triplophysa rosa. Taxonomy (NCBI): domain Eukaryota; kingdom Metazoa; phylum Chordata; class Actinopteri; order Cypriniformes; family Nemacheilidae; genus Triplophysa; species Triplophysa rosa. The sequence continues at coordinate 3,097,359 of NC_079908.1, forward strand.
GAAAAGCTGGGAGGCAATTCTGCTAGATTTTCTCATTTAAAGTCGCATGTAGTTTAGAGTAGTGATGTTTTTACAAATTTCAAAATGTGACATGATTTTTTTAACAATGGGCTATTTGATGTTTTATGTTCTGACATCTGCGATTGGTAGTCAGTCAATTTCACCATAAATACATAAATTAAAGGGCTGTTATGATGCACCTAATAAAAAAAATAGGTATTAAGCCATTCAGCGCAGAATCTAAAAGGCATAGATAAGCATAACACATTTGTCATTAAAGTAGTAACATTTTAAATTATTTATTAAATAATTCTCTGTATTTGAATAACTTCATAAAGAATGAAATCATAAAGGGCCTTACACTGTCTAACTTGAGTTACGGGTTTAGCTGTCTCTTGAGCCATTTGGCTCTTTCTCCTTCTCTCTTCATTGATGACATTACAGTAAGCCTAAAGTTATGTGACTCTACAATGTTATCCGGCTCTTGAGACCTTTATGGTGGCAATATGAGCCTTATTACTGATTTAATGTACTTCTAAAAGCCCAGGTGTATAAAGTAATACTTTCAACACAATATATGGCTCTGCACTTCTTTGATACACAAAATAGAGACTGTGTCTCTCCCCCGGATTAGCAAACATAAAATAATGCGTAAACCTCTTGAAAGTAATCTAATAAACGTTAAACAGATTAAACATGAACAAAATACAGATAATCAACTATTACGACTCGGATTGCTAAATATCTCTCTCTAATAAAGCACTTTTTGTTAACGATATGATAATAGATCATAAAATAGACATGCTCTGTTTGACAGAAACATGGCTAAAACCAGATGATTATATTACTTTAAATGAATCTGTCCCCCAAGATTATTATTATAAAACATGAGCCTCGTCTAAAATGCAGAGGGGGAGGTGTCGCAGCACTTTACAATAACTCTTTTAGCATTTCCCAGAAGTCTAACTCTAAATATAATTATTTTGAAGTCATGGTACTTCATGTTTCAACACCTAATACTAAAGATAAAACATTTTTAAAATTTATTTTAGCTATTGTATATAGGCCTCCAGGGCACCACACAGATTTTATTAAAGAATTTGGTGGGTTCTTATCAGAACTAGTACTGGCCGCAGATAGAGTCCTTGTCGTTGGTGACTTTAACATCCATGTAGATAACGATACAGATGCCTTAGGAATGGCTTTCAAAGACACTCTTAACTCCATGGGCGTTAGTCAACCAATATTAGAATTAGGGGTGGAGCCGAACCCGAATACGGTATTCGGAAAGGCACAAATAGCTTGTTTTTTACGAATACTTATTTCGAACAAATACTTAAACAAAATATTTGTATTCGGGAACAAGAAAAACTTTATATCAAAAAGCTGCGTTTTCTCATGAGACCGCAGTGCATGCCCGCATGAGTGAGTGAGTGAGTGACATTTATGGAGTTTAAATGGACCCTAAACTCACGCGCATGGAATCCGCGCGCACACGCGCGATGCAAACGCGCATAATGATAATGTGCGGAGACCTCATTTGATTGGTAACTTTTAAAATGCATTGTCCCGCCTCCAAAGTCTCAGAAGTCAACTCAACGAGCGAGCAAGTGTTGAGCAGTTGCGAGAGCATAGAGAGAATCGCACGCGCGCTCGTCAAAGCCTCTGCTCGCGGACTGAGTTTTTGCTCGCGGAGCAGAAATGCGCCCGCGCGAGGATTCTTTTCCGCTTGCGGATACTGTTCTGCTCGCTCGCGGAGTTTAAATGTGCCCTCGCGGAGCAGCTTTCCGTTCGTGGTTATCATTATGCGCGTTTGCGCGTGGATTACATGCGCGTGATTTTTGGGTCCATTTAAACTCCATAGACATTCAGGAGTCGGGGGGGGGAAAGAGGTGACTGACACAGGCTGCTCCACACAGCAACAGAGAAGGCTCGGCTGAGCGAAAAAAGACTTCACTGCGTGCATCACTATTTTTGATGAACAGATTTTTGTACCTTAACTGGGTTCCGGAGGCAGTTTATAACTTTCGGGAAGCGGAGTTTGATCGGGAGATTATTCCATTATGCTGCATTATTGACGTCTGCAGTCGGGTGCTCTCATGTTCGCTCTGTTTACGTACACTATAACGTAAATTAGAAGTGTAACGCAAAAAAAACTGGATTTTTACTCCTATTTTGAATTTTACTCTAATACAAATACAAATACTTTACCCCCCTCAACAAATACAAATACAGATACAAATACCGGCTGCTTTGCACACCCTTAGTCAGGACCCACTCACCTTCATAATCATACTTTAGATTTAATACTGTCTTACGGTATAAATGTGGACGACGTTAAAATCCTTCAGCAGAGTGAAAACATTTCGGATCATTATCTGGTATTATGTCTGCTTCACTGGCCTACAGCTGCAAATAAAACTCATTGTTACAAATATGGTAGAACAATAACTTCAACTACCAAAGATGCGTTTCTCGATAATCTGCCCGAATTGTCTCAAATCGCTAGCATGAGAAATAACGTTGAAGATCTTGACACTACCATTGAAAATTTTAATTCCACCTTCTCGGTAACGCTAGACACAGTTGCTCCTCTACGTTTAAAGAAGATTAAAAATGGCAGCCCCACACCGTGGTATAATGAACACACTTTTGCTCTCCGAAAAATGGAGCGCAACTTTAAGAAAACTAAATTAGAGGTATTTCGTACAGCATGGAAGGATGGTATTCGAAAATACAGGAAAGCCCTAAAAACTTCTAGATCCGCCTACTTTTCATCACTAATAGAAGAAAACCAGCACAACCCAAGGTTTTTATTTAACACAGTGGCTAAATTAACAAAAAATAAATCGTCAGTGACTTCTGATCCTGTATATTAGCATAGCAGTGATGAATTTATGAACTACTTCACATATAAAACCCAAGATATTAGAGAAAATATTATAACAATGCAATCAGAAGTGAAACCCACTGAACAAACTAAAAACAGCGCCCTTAAGGACATAATGCAATTATTTTATACCGTAGATCACGATGAGCTGTCTAAACTCATTAGATCATATAAATCAACAACATGCATGCTAGACCCTATACCTACAAATCTACTGAAAAAGATGCTCCCAGAAATTATAGATCCTCTTCTTGGTATTATTAACTCATCTCTGACATTGGGACATGTGCCTGAAGCATATAAGGTGGCTGTTATAAGGCCCCTTGTCAAAAAACCCCAACTCGACCCTAGAGAACAAGGGAACTACAGGCCTATATCGAATCTACCTTTCATATCTACAGTTCTGGAAAAAGTAGTTTCAACTCAATTATGCTCTTTCCTCCAAAGGAATTACATCAATGAAGAATTCCAGTCTGGATTTAGATTATGTTACAGTACAGAGACTGCTTTGATCATAGTTACAAATGATCTGCTATTGGCGTCTGACCAAGGTTGTATCTCGTTATTGGTGCTGCTAGACCTTAGTGCTGCATTCAATACCATTGACCACAGCACACTCCTACATAGATTTGAAAATTACGTCGGCATTAAAGGAATAGCTTTGAAATGGTTTAAATCTTATTTATCCGACCGTTTTCAATTTGTAGCAATAAACAATGAGGTGTCACGCAAATCGCAAGTCCAGTACGGTGTACCACAGGGCTCAGTCTTAGGGCCTCTGCTCTTCGCATTATACATGCTACCTCTAGGAGATATAATAAAGTGACACGGAGTTAGCTTTCACTGTTATGCTGATGATACTCAACTTTATATTTCCTCGAAGCCTCATGAAACACAGCAGTTCCATCGAATAATGGAATGCATAGTCGATATAAAAAACTGGATGAGTAACAACTTTTTATTACTGAACTCGGACAAAACGGAAGTGTTACTTATTGGACCGAAAACTGCTATAAGTAACAACCAAGAATACTGTTTAACTATTGACGGATGTTCCATAAAACCCTCGTCGTCAGCAAAGAATCTTGGCGTTCTATTCGATAGTAATCTGTCATTTGAGAGCCACGTCGCCAACACCTGTAAAATTGCGTTTTTCCATCTTAAGAATATATCTAAACTACGTCATATGCTGTCAATGTCAGATGCAGAGAAGTTAATTCATGCATTCATGACATCAAGACTAGATTACTGTAATGCACTGTTAGGTGGTTGCCCTGCAGGCTTATTACAAAAACTCCAATTGGTCCAAAACGCGGCAGCTCGAGTTCTTACACGTACAAAAAAGTATGAACATATTAGCCCGGTTCTGTCAACCTTGCACTGGTTACCTATAAAGCATCGCGTTAACTTTAAAATCTTGCTTATTACCTATAAAGCCTTACATGGTTTAGCTCCTCAGTACTTGAATGAACTCCTTTTGTATTACAGTCCTTCACGTGCATTACGCTCTCAGGCGTCCTGTCAGTTGGTAATACCTAGAATTTCAAAATCAAGTGCAGGTGGTAGATCCTTCTCCTATCTAGCGCCTAAACTTTGGAATAGTCTTCCCTGCACTGTCCGGGAGGCAGACACACTCTGTCAGTTTAAATCTAGACTAAAGACGCATCTTTTTAATCTTGCATACACTAGACTTCCATAATATAAATCTTCTGAGGGTTTAGGCTGCATAGTTAGATCAACCGGACCAAAAACACAACTGATGTACTTGTTGCATCAAAGAGTGCAGAACAGTACTCTACTCTCAGCCAGTCTTGTCTCATTGTTCCAAGGTTACCACAGCGAGCAGGATGCAGTTCATGGCCTGACCTGATGGTAGAGGGAGACCTGACAAGAGCTGAGATGATAGAGCTGGATAAAGAAGGACGCGGTCACCTGACACGTCTTCACCACAAAATTTCAAATGCTATTAGTTATTAATGATAATCTTAAACTATATTTACCTTATTAGTAATTTTGCCTTGTTGTGAAGTGGGCTTGTGCAGGGAGCAGCTTTTGCCAGAGGGGAACTGGAATCCCCTGGTTGGGCCTGGTTCTCCTGAGGTTTTTTTTCTCGATTAGAGTTTTGGGTTCCTCGCCACCGTTTGCATACTGTTTTTGCACTATCTGCCTGACCGGGGGGCTGCTTTAGAATCTTAAAGTTTTACTTAATTAATATTGCATATAGGAATTTATAGTCTGTTATATTTGACCTGTGCTTCTCTCTCCTTTATCCTAAATGTGTGCTCTCACTGAGCGTGTGTGTGTGTGTGTGTGGTCGTACTTGTGTGTGTGTGTGTGTGTGTGTGTGTGAGCGTGTGTGTGTGAGCGTGTGTGTGTGCGTGTGTGTGTGTGTGTGTGTGTGCGTGTGTGTGTGCGCGTGCGTGTCTTTGTGTGTGCGCGTACTTGTCTGTGTACGTGTGTGTGTGCGTGCGCATCCGTGTGTGTGTGTCTGTGTGTTAGTACGTGTGCATATTGTGTGTGTGGAGTGTTTTGTATGTGGGTATGTCTGTCTTCTTTGTTTTCACCTTTTTCTTGTTTCTTGTTTTTGCAGGTACAACTTTAATTGGTTTGCTTATAGTCAATATGTCTTGATGAATGTACAATGAAAATTGTAAAAAGCGCTATATAAATAAAGTTGAGTTGAGTAGAAAGTTGAGTACACATTTCTGCCTTTAGACCATGATCATACCCCTGTCACCAATTCATTTCAGGGATAATTAATACTACAATTTAGCAGTAAAATAATCCAAATGCTAAAGTAAAAACTAATTCATTGTCCAACATTCTACACTCTCACTGAAGTGCAAAGCATTTAAATAACATATTTTCCATATCTCTAATACATCTAAATATGAATTATCTTCAAAGTGATTTTAACATATTTAAAAAAAATCGCACAAACTAACTCAATAAACATCATTAAACGCTATAGAACTTTATATATATACTGTATAAAGACGCATTGCGAGACAGGCAGGGAACATGGTTACACAATGAATTAAATGTTCCAGAAAAAAGGCTAAATAATCAACAAATGTTGATACTGTATTTATGTTTTATTTTTTTAATAAATGTTTAGAATGGCCACAAAAATTAAAGGAGTCATATTATGGTCATTTACAAAGTCTTGATTTTGTATTTGGGTGACCTTTAATAGGTTTTATGCTTGGTTGTTCTAAAACAGTGGTCACCAACCCTGCTCCTGGAGATCGACCGTCCTGAAGATTTCAGCTTTAACCCCAATCAAACACACCTGAACTATCCAATCAAGGTGTTCAGGTTTGCTTGATAATTACAGACAGGTGTGCTGAAGCAGGGTTGGAGCTGCAGTCTGGTCGATCTCCAGGAGCAGGGTTGGCGACCACTGTTCTAAAACATGCTGTTTTTCACATACATTATTGCTTGTTTTAGTTCCGCTGAATCCCCTGCATCCGAAAAGCTCTGACTGGTCAAGCTGACCCAGTCTGTTGTGATTTGTCACCCAGTGTGCATCTAAAATGTACTGTCGCTTGCCATATGTTATTGTTGCGATTGTTCACCTGCTCATAGCCCATATCAACAATGTTCTGCCCTACCATAACCATGAGCATTGTTACAGACTGGATCATATTATTAGTTATCAATAGGTGTGGCTAAATCTTAATCACCAGAGCTAACAGCAGTAAACGGAGCCTTACAAAAATGATTGCAGATGAGTGCAGATGAGGAAACGTTTGCATTTCAGTTGGAATTGGAGGCTGTGGAGAGGCAGATCCAGGATTTACTTTAGAAGCAGACACGGCTGCGAGAATGTAAAACGGCACTGGAAACATCCCGAGCTGACGCTCACAAATCCGCGGTAAATTTTCATCGCAATTGTAATACTCCTACCACTTCTACTCCGCGTGTTTCTTTGCACAGAGCCCAGGCTTCGAGAACACGATCTGCCCAAATGAACTTCACTCCTGCACCGGCACACCCACGGCAAAAGTCGCGAGCCAGGACCGGAGCGATGACCCAACTGCCTCCACCGGACTTCGAGATCCCGACCAGGAACCGTTTTGCCGCCCTCTGCGAGACAGAATGCAACGCTGTGGTCATCGGAGACTCAATCGTCCGGAACGTACGCGCTTCCTCCACTAAAGGTAAGGTGCACACTCATTGTTTTCCTGGCGCCCGTGTTCTTGATGTCTCTGCGCAGGTACCTGCAAACCTGAAGGACGACGCTAACATCGGAGCTGTCGTGCTTTACGTGGGGTGAACGATGTCAGGATGCGGCAGTCGGAGATCCTGAAGAGGGACTTCAGGAGTTTGATTGAGACTGTACGCAACGCATCGCCCACGGCGAGGATCATCGTATCAGGGCCGCTTCCTACCTACCGACGAGGGAATGCAAAGTTCAGTAGACTATTTGCGCTAAATAAATGGTTGATGTCATTGTGTATTGAACAGAAGCTGCTCTTTGTTAATAATTTTGATCTGTTCTGGGAGCGACCTAGGCTCTTCCGCCCCGACGGCCTGCACCCCAAAAGCATCTTAGCGGATCTTCTGTCTGACAACATCTCAAAGATGCTACGCACCGCTTGACTATGTCTCCCACCGGTAAGTCAAAACTTTAACCTTTAAGTGTTCCTCCCACTGAACTGTTATAAATGTTACTGCTTCCAAATGCATAGAGACCGTATCTGTCCCCCGAATAATACTACAAAATAATAATTTAGGCAAAACTCAGAGAAAAAATCTGATCGTGATTAAACCTGAAGACAATGTAATAAACGAACAAAACCAACGAACAAGAACCAATAAAGTTCGGCCTACTTAATATTAGATCACTAAATTCAAAGGCAGTTATTGTAAATAAAATGATCACAGACAACAGTTTTGATATACTTTGCCTTACCGAAACCTAGCTTAAACCAAATGATTATTACGGTCTAAATGAGTGTACCCCACCAAGCTACTATTATATGCATGAGCCACGTCCGGTTGGTCGAGGTGGTGGTGACACAACAATTTTTAGAGACTTTCTTACTGTAACTCAGAGAACAGAGCATACATTTAAATCTTTTGAAGTGCTTGCATTGAACATAATTGTTCCAAACGAAAGTAAAAAACCATTGCTTTCTTTTACATTGGCTCCTGTGTATAGACCCCCTGGTCCCTACACTGATTTCGCGGACTTCTTATCAGACCTATTGGTTAATGTTGATAAAGTACTAATTGTCGGATATTTTAATATCCACGTAGATAGTGCTAACGATGCATTAGCAGTGGCGTTTACAGAGCTATTACACTCTTTTGGAGTAACACAACACATCAATGGACCCACTCATCTATTTAATCATACACTAGACTTGATTATAACTCACAGAGCCGATCTAACCAATATAGATATTATACCTCAAAGCGACGATGTCACTATCTTATAACATGTACACTGCGCACTGCAGAAATCAGCCGTTTATCTCATTATCGACAGGGTAGAACAATTACCTTGACTACTAAAGATAGTTTTGCAAAGAGCTTGCCAGATCTGACTCCTTTAAAAACCATACCAATAAAGACAGAATCGCTCGATGACATGACCAGCAAGTTGAACACTATTTTCTCTAATACATTAGAATCTGTCGCACCTATGAAGTCAAAAAAGATTAATGAGAAAAACGTAGCACCATGGTACAATAGCACCACTCACGCCCTTAAAAGAGAAACACGTAAACTGGAGCGCAAATGGAAACAAACCCAATTAGAGGTCTTTAAATTTGCGTGGAAAGAGAGTGCAAACTGTTATAAAAAGTCACTAAAAGCAGCAAAGGCGGAGCACCTCCGTAACATCATAGAAACTAACAAAAACAATCCAAGGTTTTTATTTAGTACAGTTGCTAAATTAACAAATAAACAGACATCACCTGACCTGGTTATTCCGCCGCACCTTGGTAGCAATAAATTCATGGATTTTTCATGAAAACATATGAGACAAAATAGTAAAAACGCAACCTCAAACGCAAGTCTGTCCTATGAATTAGTACCAACCATCACCCCAAAAGAAAGGCTACAGTGTTTTTCACCTATAAAACAGGAAGATTTAATTAAACTTATTGCAACATCTAAACCTACAACTTGCTTATTAGACCCCATACCAACTAAATTATTAAAAGAGTTATTACCCGTTGCAATTGAGCCCATTTATAACATTATCAACTCGTCAATTAATCTAGGCCATGTCCCAGGAGCCTTTAAACTGGCCGTCATTAAGCCTCTTATCAAGAAACCAAACTTAGACCCCAATGAACTAGGAAACTATAGACCGATTTCAAATCTCCCTTTCCTGTCTAAAATACTAGAAAAAGTAGTGTCCACTCAGTTGTGCTCTTTCTTACAAAATAATGACATACACGAAAAATTCCAGTCAGGCTTTAGACCGCATCATAGTACTGAAACTGCGCTCGTTAAAATTACAAACGACCTGCTTATAGCATCAGATAAAGGTAACATCTCACTCCTAGTCCTGCTCGACCTTAGTGCTGCGTTCGATACTGTAGACCATAAAATACTTCTAGATCGCTTACACAATTATACCGGTATTCAGGGACAGGCACTACAATGGTTCAGATCTTACTTATCAGACAGACATCAATTTGTCCATTTAAATGGGGAATCATCAAATCTAACGCAAGTAAATTATGGATTACCTCAGGGATCGGTTTTAGGACCCTTGCTATTCTCCATATACATGCTGCCCCTTGGAAACATTATTAGAAAACATGGAATTAGCTTCCACTGTTATGCAGATGATACTCAGCTATATATCTCATCAAGACCAGATGATTCCTTCCAACTATCCAAATTGGCAGAGTGCATCGACGATATAAAGCATTGGATGACTTGTAATTTCCTTCTTTTAAATTCTAATAAAACAGAAATATTACTTATCGGACCAAAGACACGTGAGCAGAATATTTCGGATTATGACCTGCAAATTGAAGGCTGCACTGTTACTCCAACAAATACAGTTAAAGACCTTGGCGTTATATTAGACAGCAACCTGTCATTTAAAAATCACATCTCAAATGTCACAAAAACAGCCTTCTTCCACCTTAGAAATGTTGCCAAATTGCGAAATATTTTATGTGTGGCTGATGCAGAGAAGCTCATTCATGCATTTGTGACCTCAAGACTTGATTACTGTAATGCACTGCTTAGTGGTTGTCCTGCATCATCAATAAACAAACTACAGTTAGTTCAGAATGCAGCTGCCAGAGTTCTAACCAGGTCCAGAAAATACGATCACATAACCCCAATGTTATCAACCCTTCACTGGTTACCCATTAAGTATCGTATTGACTTTAAAGTTCTTTTAATTACTTATAAAGCCTTAAACGGTTTAGCCCCTACCTTGTTGTATTTGATGCACATGCTAAAAAGGTACTGAGAAAGAGTTTGTATATGTCCTTTCACCGTGAACCCATAAAGTATGACATGCATGATTTGATTGTTCAAGGTCTCCAGAAAAAGCAGGAGAAAATCAGGATCAAGGAGGAGAAGAAGACCAAGCGTAGAACAAAACCGTCAGAAATCAACGAGTGATATGATTTCCATAGCTACAGAAATTGTAAGGTTGATTCGTCAGCAAGAACGTATCAATAAGAAATTGTCGAGGCATGCAAGGGGAATATTCATAGATGATAACCTTTGTTCTAATTTCGAAGTGACCACAGCCGAGGTTAACTCTTTGGTTTCGCCGGAAGACTTAGCGCTGGCTGTTGATTTGAATTGTACTCTGTAATAGTGCTTACGCTTCTGCAACATATAGATTTGCAGGCTATTGTTTTGACACCTCCACTCCTAAGAATAAGGGTGAAAAGGTCAGCGGTTAAACTGCTTATGCATTAGAAATGTAAAGGGTGTGAAGCCTTCCCCATGTATATGTTTGTGAATGGGGGGAAACAGATGTCAACTGCCATAAACTCGAGATGTTATCTCCAGTGTGGTTAAAGGTGTTGTTTCTATAGTATTCTGTGTTATGCTTATGAAATGTATGTCAGGATGTGTAGTGCCCAAATAAGGGATGTATATCCTGGCACATGACTCCTTTGTACTGGGACCCTATAAAAGAGGAACCCAGATGTTGAACGAGGCCGAACCTCGTGGTGAAGACTTTTCGCTGTTATGTTATGTTTGTATGATTACTTTTGATGATTTGTTATTAAACCGAAGCCATTTACTATGGTGATGCGATCTACCTCTTTTAACAAGTCTCGGTGTGAAGTGATTACAAATATAATTATTGGTTCAACCTGAATGAAAATCCAACGATCTAGCCCAGTGACCGAACTTTCTGAGGTCAACCAGACACCGCCCCGTAGGATGACTCCTGACAGCGCATGCCATCTGCAGGTGAGATGCTCTTTTCAATGCCAATGTGGGGTTTCATAATACCAGTGGGTATGCTGAGAGATTAGAGGATTTGCACTAGAGATTGTGGGAGCTGTTAGTTTGGTGGGGACGTACAGGCGGTCTTTAAATTTACGACAACCTACATAACAGAGCTTCTATTACACTTCAACCCATCTCGCTCTCTAAGATCCCAAAACTCCGTACTTTTTTTTTCCGAACACCTAGAACAACTAAATTCACCAAAGGGGGTAGCGCTTTCTCATACGTAGCACCTAAACTCTGGAATAGCCTTCCCGATACTATTCGAGGGTCAGACTCTCCCAATTTAAATCTAGATTAAAGACACATCTTTTCAGCCAAGCATTCACTTAATGCAAAATATGCTAAATAAACCACCGGGAGACTGCATTTATTAGATATTATTTACTAGAATAATCTTGCTTGTTCTATAAACACCATGCACTGTGCTGTGTTTTACCTTTTTTATGTTTTTCAGTTTTTTATTTTCTCCTGTAAAGCTGCTTTGGAACAATGCACATTGTGAAAAGCGCTATATAAATAAAATTTAATTGAATCTAAAGCAGCTCAACAAGGCTGTGACGAGGGAGGCGGGACGAGAGCCGTGGGAGGAGGAAGCGAGGCCGGTGGTGCGAGTCATAATGAGTGTCAGGTGTGCGTTACACCGGTCTCGCATCTCTCACGGAGGAGCTCCGGAAGCATAAGAGGAGGAGCGACAGGAAGGCATGACGAGAGAGGACTGGGCCCGGACATGTGTTAAGTTTTATTTATGTTTGTGTGGCTGCCGGCCTTTTATTTCCGTGTTATTGTTTGTTTATTTGATTAAAAGTTTGTTTAATGTTCGCCGGTTCCCGCCTCCTTCCTTCCCTACTTTGAACTTTGTTACAAAGGCCTTGCCCCCTTTTTCGGATGTTCCCAGGTGAAGGGATTAAATGTAGGGGTTTGTGATGTCATAAGCTCGTCGTAGTCCCTATGAGCCGTTCATTGTAGTTATAAAGCGATTTCTGTTAAACATAAAATAATATATCCCTTTGAAGTGAACTTTGAGATCTTTTTATTTTCAAACAACAACGTTACACACTAAAAGAAGTTTCAAAACTGAACATGGCAATAAGCCATTTGCGATAAAAGTGTATTTGCAGATACAAGTTCGAAGGAGCAAATAAGAGCAAATAAATTTCTACAAGGCTGCAGTCAAGAAAGAAATTAGACACTGACAGATGCCCCTTTAAATGTTTCTCTGAGATGCCAGCATTTCTAGAGTGGCCACTCAGGAGACCTAACATGAGATCTGCCTGACAAGCTGACAGAAGAAACTCGTTCTTTTCTGACACATCTTACATAATGCATCACACTCAGACACAAAAACACTCAGACGCTTAACCCTCTTGGCACATTTTAAGTTAGAGCACTATTGGGTCATTGTCATATTAAGCATTTGTGTTTCAGCAATTGTATGCATCTCTTAAAATTACAATTTATGCAGGCAACCTTTAAAGTAGTTTTGGGAGAAAATCTAAGAATTGATTTGAAGAGCCTGTCTTGTCAGAATTGTGACCTGTAAAAACCAGGCTAAAATCTCAAAATCTAATTATGAGATAACAAGCAATAGAATATGATTTTAAACATTAATTTCACTATGATAGCAATATTTGAAATGGCCTCAGCCATATATTTTCAAAGAATGTTGTTAATTTTATGTCATTTTATAGAAAACAGAAAATCACACAAAAAATGGGTTTTCACAGGCAGGTTCACAATTTAGGTTGATTTTTGAAGATAAATTAAATCCTTGGTATAAACCCGACTGGCTCCCAAGCTGTGAAATCTTACCCAAAACCTTTTTGCCTCCCTACCTAGACAGCATGTGGCATTGCACTGATAAAATATGTACTTCAGCTGTATGCCAAAGCAGTAGTTCACAACAAGTAGTTCACCATGTGTGTTCTCATTACAAGTGAAAATTTGTTTTGTTGTATTTTCTTTCACAATCTCAGAATGCTCCACAATGAGTTCAATAATAAATGTATAATAAGTAATTATATTTAAATAAGTATTGTACTTCAGTAAAGTGTATTCATAAAAGAATACAATAATTTCACAGTTTTACGAAATATCTCTATATTAGCCTAAGCTACCATGCTGATGTCAAACTCTTAAAATCAGTTGTCAAGTATTTGTCTGTACACTCTAAAAAAATCTGTAAAAATAGGGAACAATATACTATATCAATATGAAGGATTTTAGCATTAACGGAGAAAATCTGTAAAATAAAGGAAAATGTACTGGTAATTTTCTTTTTTTACAGTGTAGAGCATTTTATATTGGCCAATGGCCAAAAATGAGGTTCCGTTTCAGTTAAGATGCTGTCTTAGCTGACTATTAACAGACAGCTCATCAGGTTTTGTTAGTAAACTATGATGTGATGCTAACAGCACATTGATAGGAAAACTAAAAAGGCACTCACCAAACACAGTTCTGGCAGGGACAGATTCTCTGTTTAGCCAGAAAGATACCTGGGAGAGGATCACCGTCATGATACATGGCAAATACGTCTGGATGACAAAGTATCCGATCTTCCTTTTAAGGTGGAATTGTGTTTTCATGACAACGTACTCTCCTAGAAATGTGGAGAAAGAAATTTGAGTGGGGCAATTTTAAACGAAGCACCACATTTGTTAATGTGTGGTTTATTCATTTTGCACTGATCTTTTGTTATTTTGTTTTGTTTTGTTTAGATCTTCTAAATACATTTTGTATATGGAAGTATAATGTAAGCACATGCACTTGTGCTGCTATTGTGCACCTAAATGTCTTGTGTGTACTTGAATATAATGTGCGTTTTCTTTTGAGGGATGTGGCATTTAGAGCACTTGCTCATCAGCAATACACCCCAATATCATTTCATGGTAATATTAAAATGATATTCAGCAGGTGTTCTTGCAATATTTATGATTTCTAAAGTTTATAACACATTTTCTAATTCAATTTCTAATTTCATATGAATTTATTATCACAAAATATATTAACGGCATAAACAATTTAAAAATAATAATAATTGAACTCAAACTAAATTTTATAATGTCATATTTGATTTGCCCATAGCATTATCTAAGAATGTTTCATAGAACCAATTTTGTGCTTAAATTGAAGCAAGAAACTAATTGTTAAATGTAAATTTTGTAAAATAATAATAATAATTATGAATGTTTATGTATTTTATTGGAAGCACAAACTGTCAATCAAAATACTTTTATGATACTTTTACTTTTTTGTGACTGATTCATAATGACAAGCTATTCACCCTTTGACACCTAATGGCATCAAGTCACCTTAAATGCTGCCATAGTCCTATGAACAAGGTCAACCATTTTGGATCCGTGCTTGTTTTAAATGGCTAATAAAACAAGGAGCAGTATAGTAATTTTCATATCCGCCAGGGAATTTATAAAATCTGGGGCATGCTACTTTCGGTAAACTTGCTAAAATACAACCATTTAAAGTGTAATGTTAGCTTCAGAAAAACGCACCAGTACTGGACTGCACAACGCCCGAGTCAACGGTCTGTCCCATCAAATCGTACTGGTTGAGACGGGAGCCATCATCAGCCACCACCACGGACTGTGCTGCCCCTCGTGTCCACACGTACACCACTTCAGCCCTTGTGTAGGCATCTGGTGCCAACAAACAAAACACAAAAACAAGCGTCACGAGTGCTGAAGTTGTAAATTTGCTCTTCAGCTGTCAGCATGGGCTTCCTAGGATCATGTACTGCGGTACATCCTCAAGCACACAAAGAGATGCAGCAGACGCTAAAATATTTAGAGCCTCGTGGCTTCGAGTCACAGGGTTGTTTTTTATTCATGTGTTTTTTTGTCCTTGTTCTTCTTCCGGCGCAGACGCATCTGTTCTTTGTGAGAATTACACGATCTGACTAAATCCGTCCGGCTGGTCGTGTGGGCTCAGATGTGTGACGTGTTGTGTCAGAGGTAATCTTTGTGCTCTGTCAACCTAAAAGCTAGTGAGGAGAGTTTGGGTAGGATCTGAGATGCCATGGAAAATAGAAAAGGTTGCTTTACTTACAGCTGCCAAATTTGAGAGGGCAAGCATGGGCGTCCATCGGGAAGTCTTCTAAGTGCATGGGACATTCAGCTCTGACAGTGAGCCTAAAGGACAAAGAAGGAAATACCGTATTTAAACAAATTACTATTTTTACTAATTACTAATGGACCCAATTTAGATATTCTTTTTTGTAAACTACCATGCATTAGAGAGAGAATTGTGTGAACCACAAGAAATATTACTTAAAAAACCCATTTAGAGATCGTTCCAACTCTGGAGTAAGAGAATGCCTTTGACAGCTCTTGTGTTTAAATGGAAACTAGTGGAAAGTTTGGGCTTGTTTGGTCTAGTTGGCAATATATAGGCAACTTGCCACTTTAAATCAGAACGGATGTGCTGTCACAGATGTGTGTTCAATGTTTTACAATGGCTTTTAATGCAGCTCAGCCTTGAACTGTGACTCAGCAGATGAGAATTTAGAGTCCAAATGATGTGTTTAATGAAACTAGTTGTCCTGTCTGAAATAACAATGTTAAACAGCTTTTTAAATAATGCTGGATAGAGAAATTTTATTAATAATCTTTTGGTTTGAACGCAACAAGGTCCAAATAATTTATTCTAAATAAATACATGGATATATTATATGCCGTTCCTTTCAAAGAATTTAATTGTATTTTTCAAAATATAATCACATAGTTTCTTTAATATTTAAAAACTATATTGTGATATTTACTGTTACTGTGACATAAAATCAAATGGTCATGCCACCCACCTAGACAGAAATGTTTCAAATGACTACTTCCTACAGATACATACGCAAAGTCAAACAAACGCGCGCGCACACACACACACACACACACGCTCTCACGCACACACACACACTCTCACGCACACACACACACACGCACGCACACACACACACACACTTTTTGCATTTTTAGATTTGTAAAAAATATTGTTCTGTACAATTTATTAGCTTTTTTGCCCCTGGGGACCTCAATTTTGTACACGAGTACCCATTTGTTGGTGTGTATCACACACACACACACACGCACACACACACACACAGGCTTTGGTTGACTATCCCCGGACAGTCCATAGGCGTAATGTTTTTATACTGTACAAACTGTATATTCTATCCCCTACCCCTAACCCTATCCCTAAACCTAAAGATCATAGAACACTTTTTGCATTTTTAGATTTGTAAAAAATATTGTTCTGTACAATTTATTAGCTTTTTTGCCCCTGGGGACCTCAATTTTGTACACGAGTACCCATTTGTTGGTGTGTATTCAGGTTTAGGTCCCCACCGGGATATACAAACATGAACACACACACACACGTGTTGGTGTGTATTCAGGTTTAGGTCCCCACCGGGATATACAAACATGAACGCACACACACACACACTCTCACACACACACGCACACATACACACACTAAAGCTTGACAACATGATAAAACAGACATTACACAATTTTTCATTTTGTTGACACAAATATAAACTTTCTGCTTCGTCCTAATCTTCTAATAAGCTCATTAAAGGAATCCTTTATAGCTTTTGCTCTTCTGACCCGTATGTTAGACGCCTCAGATGTTTGTAATTTATGGCACTGCTGTTCAAATACAACATTACACTAGAAGTGTTAAACTGTACATTTGATCTTTACATCTACTCTTCTCTGGACATCTCCACTGAGAGGCAATGTGCAAAAATGACGGAATGCGAATTACGTACTTTCGAGGGGCCGCTCACAGGACGGCAACTGCCATTGATATTGAGAATGGGAACACTAATGGTTTGCTTTCTCCAAGAATTGGCTTAAACCAAACAGAATTTAGATTTGCCACAAAGCCACTTTTTTTAGACTTTGTGCAATCAGCCTACAAGTAGATGTACATTGGTTTCTACACATTACTGTAAACTGGATTATATCAAGTTTTATGACACTTACCCTTTTAAAGTAAAATAAATAGAACAGAAATGTCCAAATGCCTTCACCTCATGGTGTAGAGTAGAGTGCCCTCTTCTGTAATCCGTAAGAGTTTGTTGGGCATAGTCATATTATGGGCGACTGACTTCTTGCCATTGTGGAAAAACGTGTCGGGGGTCCATATTTTGCTGGCCATCAGATTGTTAAGACGAAGCACTGCCATGGGACCTTTGAACTTAAGCCTCTCGTCCTTCCAGCTCTGCCTGAAGAACACGTCTATGGTGTACTCCTGCAAGATAAACAACACTATCGGCAACCTTGTCAATAAAGTTAGGTTAGTTGTGGACCTCTATGCTTGCTTTTTTCTAATAATTTAACTATTTTTTCCAATTCACATTGTATGGATTTACACAAAATCGTCACTTCGTAAAACTTTAATGTTATAAAGTTATAAAAATCACTAATTATGATTCATTTTTTAATTTAGTTTTCAATGTTCAAAAGTTTAAAATGTTTTTTTAAATAAACTGCATTCTAACAGCTTTCTTTACAAATCATGAATTAGCTGCTAGTTTTCATTTCATCTTTAAATGTTATTTTATTTTATAGTTAAAGAAGTCTCTCTTTTCTGCCTGTCTTCAATCTGTTTACTTATATAAGATTATACACACATGGGATGATTAAGGTGCTATATAGCACCGCTAGCGCATAAAGAACCTGTTAAGTGCCTGTATGGCTCTTCAGTGGTTCTTTTACTTTTAACTTTTTTACTTTTTATCTCATTGTAGCGAGGAAGGCGGGACGAGAGCCGTGGGGCAGGAAGGTGGGGCCGGTGGCGTGAGTGATAATGAGTATCAGCTGTACATGCACCGGTCTCGCATGCCTCACGGGGGAGCTCGGGAGTGTAAGAGGGCGAGCGACGGGACTGCCGAGGAGAGAGGACCAGGCCCGGAAGTTGTTAAGTTTTGTTTACGTTCGTGTGGCCGGCAGGCGTCCGTGAGGGGCTGCCGGCCTGTTTTAATGCTGTTTATTGTTTATTTATTTTTGATTAAATATGTTTAAATGTTCGCCGGTTCCCGCCTCCTTCCTTCCCTTCTATTGAACTGTATTACACTCATACTGTGTGCCAATAAATTGTTTTGTTTTTGTTTACAATGGCGTTGCAGATCTGGAGAAGAATGTTGCACTTGCTCATTTACCATCCTTATTTTGAGAAAATATCAGGTTTCACTTCTTTCTACACAATGTAAGTTTTAAGTTAACTCATTTCAGTTTTTTTTATATTTTAATAAATGAGGAGAAACAAAGAAAATCTTTCCTCATCCTGTTGTTCTAAACTGTATGACTTTCATTCTTCTATGATAAGTAGATGTTCAGGGATATTAAGAAATTGATAACCACAGTCAACATTTACTTCAATTGTACGGTAAGAATGATACAATGAAAGTGAAAAATGACTGAGACATCATGGGGTCTTGTCACATCTCTCACGGAGGAGATCGGAAGCATAAAGGGACGAGCGACAGGAGTGTACGATGAGAGAGGACCGGGCTCGGTCATGTGTTAAGTTTGTATTTATGTTCTTTTTACTTCCGTGTTATTGTTTGTTTATTTTGATTAAAGTTGTTGAATGTTCCCGCCTCCTTCCCTCCCTACTTTGAACTGTATTACAATGATATTTTCAAAGGACAAAAAAATCCGTAAAAATGAACCCTAAAGATAGAGCTCTAAATGGTTCAATAATAGAACCTTTTCACAGTCTACAAAGAACCCAATGGTTCAATTAAGCACCATTTTTGTTGAAGCAATGAAGTACATGGTACCTCCATGGTACATCTTATGGTTCTAGCACCATTTGATTAAGGTGCTGTATAGTACCTTTAAAAATTGGTGCTATAGCACTAAAAGCGGTTCCCCTATGATTACAAGCCAAAGAACCACTTTTAGTGTTATGTAGCACCATTTTTTTCTTAGTGTACACAATGGCAAGGTCTTTTGCAATAGACAGACTAAATTAATAAAACATCACTTCTAAACACCTAATTATGCCTTCTTATGAATTTGTTTTGCTGTAGCAATGTTTAAAAAATCAATTTGAATGTATTCATTTCACGGGGTGTCATTTAGATTCTTAAATTTCGGTGAATGTAAACTTGAGGATCGTAAACGAAAATGAAAACACTAGCAGGGAATTCATAACCCATATTTTGCAAAAAAGGAAACCTACAAAACTGTTAAGAAAGAATGCAGTTTCATTTAAAAACTATGTACATTTTTTTCAATTGAGTTTATTGTTAGAAGTTTTTCTTCTTTCTCTTTATTTGTTTCGTTCCCATTACAGAGGCTGAGAAAAGCTACTACTTACATTACGCATGTGCAATTGTTTCTTTATATAACCTGTTTTTTTTGGTCAATAAAAACTGAGGATCCTAATTAAGACTTATAGCTGGAGAGTAGCTGTTGTATCCTTGCAGTAATTTGAGTTAAACCACAGTCGTGAGAGCTTGTTGAAGCATCGGCGGCCATAATTAGCAGCATGAATCATTCTAACAACTACTGATTGTCAAAGCTGCTAGCGCTTTTTCATTTTCACATGATCATCCATCATGACACAGAGGGGGGAGATGCAGCCACATGGGACTCGCATAACTAGCTGAATAAAACGTAAAGAGGGCAAAATAGAGCCAAACAGCAGCATTTCATTGGCTGTTTATTTAATAAAACAAGATTGGGTTATAACTGGAAATAGAATTATTCAATCGAATTCAATACAGACAGTTTATTGCAATTCATTCCATATATTAAGACAAATAAGTTATTGTGTGTTCCTGTAGCTCAACTGGTAAAGCATTGTGTTAGTAATTCATAGGTCCAGTTTGATCACATATTGATTAATAAAATAAATATGTATAGATTGCTAAAATACATAAAAGTGAAGTGTATCATTTCTGTGCTGCTACACTATAGCTTTCCCACCAGATAATCCACACTGGATGCGGCATGAAGCCATTGAAGCCATTTGTCACGCCCCTCGCGTCTGGTGTAAGATTGGCATACTCTCTGCACATTAACCAAAGACACCAAAATATATTTTAAAAAATGACACACTTCACCTTTAACACCTTTAATACTGTAACTGAATATTACATAATTTTATACCATGGGGTTGTTGAATGATTCAATATGATTGGTTGACAAACATTCTGGGTATGCATTAACTTTCAGTAAATGCACACCTATGAAGGTGTTGCAGGTCTGCTGACCACATTACAGTTCCATATCACTTCGCCAAGTTTAAATAACAGAAAGTTTATAGTGTAGCCTACAGGACATCACCTCATCCAGCACCCTGCTCTTGATCTGACGTTCAAACTTTACTGTTAATGGAAACGGGTGCACAATTTCGTTTCAATAACAATATAGAAATACAGTACATGTATTGAAATCGAATATATAAAATAACTAAATAGAAAAACAAAATGCATGAATAAACACTGATAGCCTACTGGTTCGTTTTCCTCTTCATGCTGCTTATAACTGATAACAAACATATCGTCGCTGTCGGGCGGAAACCTCCTATGTCCAAATTTGGTCAATTTCATATTTTTTCACAAATCGATGCTATTGGTCAGTCCCCATGTGGGTCTGTTATTTTTACAAATTATTAACCAATCTAAAGTGTTGAAAATAGCTTGAGAGCAAATCTCTTAACTCCATTGGACACTTCAACTGTCTGAGAAGTCTCGTAACTCCACCTCTTCTTCACGCCGCGGGAGCTTCTCGGCATTACGTCTCATGATTGAACATTTTTTAGACAATAACGAGTGAAAATAGTTAGGTTAGATACATTTGAGTAGGCCTGTTTTGTTAAAAACCGATAGCTGTAATGCTCCGGTGCAGAAGGAAGCCTGTGAGCCAGAAGGAAGTTTGCGAGCAGATTCAGCTAATTTCCGCCTATTAGACAGCCTAGTCAGCTCATCGTTTTTTGTATTACATCACTTATAGTTCTTAAACCTTTAAAATAGAGTTTAGGAAGATGTATGTAACCACAGTCGTTAGCTTTGGTTAACGATTGGAGCCTTTTCTCTTGTCAAGAGGCTCAACGCGACTGCCGACTTTATTTGCGTGCAGATTAATTTCCGCCTATATTAGACAGCCTGTTTAACGTTTTATTTTGGTATTGCATCACTCATAGCTCTAACGTTTAAAATAGAGTTTAGGAAGATGTATGTAACCACAATCATTAGCTTTCATTAGCTCTTAAAGTCTCGTCACTTGTCAAAAGGCTCAACGCGACTGCAGACTTTGATGAACACTGCTGGCAGCAGCAACGTCTGTGTCCGTACCATTCTTATCAATGACAGCGTAATCTCGTATCTCCCTGCTCCCAAATCATAAACCTTGTATCTCCGATTAAACATGGTTTTTGGGAAATGTTGTGTTAATGTTGGTACACAACAGTATATGATAGCAATATAAGGTATAATACCAACTTTAACGATACAATGTTTAATAACTCAAAAAATATGCAATCTTTTTAATTTCCTGAAAAATAATGGTTTTGGAGATGCGAGGATTCCGCCCGACAGCGACGATATTTTGATGATTACTGCAAACAAGCAGGCATCTCGCTCTCTCACTCACTCACACCACGTAGCAGTGGCTCAAGCCTCCGAGTCCGTTCGCTCTAACGGATGCTTGAAAGGAGGTGCACAAGAAAGTAGTCCTACATCAACATCATTTTAAAGACATGACAAACGTTGAAATGAAACATTTGAACAATGTCCTGTGGTTTGGTATAAGCGGAATAATTGACTCGGGTCAGTTCAATTATTCGAAAGTTAATGCACACCCCGAGGTAGTAATGCGGCCACGACGCGAAGCCCGTCATCAATTATTCCTTACTTATTGTGATCTCACATTTATATAAAACTGTCACATTTAAAAATTCATGTTTGGATCAATCAGAAAAAATTGTTAACCATGAAAATGACTTGTCTGAACAACTGTCAAAAAGGAGACAGAAAGCAAGTGACATTTACAAAAGTTTAATAGAAGTTTTACCATGTCATGGTCTGACACCGGTCCAATGCTTGTCACGAAAATGTCAGTCTTCACTTCGGTTACACGCTCTGTCGAAGCAGGAAATTAAAAGTTTGAGTGTCAATTAGTGATAGTCATTTACTTTTATAATTCTTTGTCCCAAGAAGTATCATTAAGGTTCACTTGTACAACCCCATCACACTAAAATGGCACAGACTCTATCTCATCCTGCCATCACAACATTTCATGATTACACCAAGTTACCTCAAGTAGAAATAATAATTCCAGATTTTAGTCAGTGAACCTCTTTTTTTTGTCTTTGACATATAAAAGGGTGTCTGGTGTGTTAAAATGCTGTTTTTGTTAATACGTGGTGTTCATTTCTTTGATTTTCTGTGAGGTATTATGGAAACTTTGTTGTCTCTATTCATTTCTTATACTTTTTGTTCTCCCCAGTGTTATCACATAATATGTGAGATCCTGCCAAGACCGGATCAATAATCTGGGCTAACCAACCCAAAAACGAAAATGTTCTCATAATTTACTTACACCCAATTTACTCACACCCAAGTATATTACTTCCTTTTTTTAGCTGAAAATAAATATACGCACACCTTCTTTTCTTTTGTAAAAATATCCCTCAATATACAGTATATCAATATGTACATTATATGTATTGGGACGCCCCCTTCTAATGAACAGGTTTCTTTCTGTGAGCTCATATCTTAATGTTACAGCATATAGAGAATTCTAGACAATTGTGAATTTATAATTTAATAGCAATAGTTTGGGCAGGGCCTTTTTCTATTCCAACATGACAATGCCCATGTGCACAAAGCAAGATTTAAAAGAAATTATTGATTCATACTAGTGTGCAAGAACTTGACTGGTCTCTGTAAAGCCCAGACCTGAACCCAGCTGAACACCTTTGGTATGACTTGCAGGCTTTTAGACAAACAATCATCAATGACTTTGTCATTTCAGAACAGAAAAAGGCCCTTCCAAAACTGTTACAACAAACATGGAAACATATTTCTTTAATATGGTATTGTATGGTAAAGTATTAATATTTGTTTTGATTGGAATTACTGGAAATTAAAGGAATTTAATCGTAAACATGTTTTCGAAGCAGGCATCCAAATACCTTTGTCCATATATTGTATTTAGGCTAAATAAAGTGATAGATATTAAAGTGTTCAACTGAAAAAAGGATATCAAATATGTATCTGGGATAGCATGAGAGTGGCTAAATTATGAAAAACTAATATTTTTGGGTAAGATATTCTTTTAAATTGTATAATATAATTACAGTGTTTTGAACAAATTGTTCTATGCAGAAAAACTGTCTGTGCAGCACGGAATGTTGACTGATGTTGACTAAAGTTGTTAGTCAACATCGTTTGCTGTTTTTGACATGTTGTCACATTGTAGGCACTAAGGTTATGTGTGTAAGGTCAAACACACACAAGGAAAATTACACATATTACATCGTATGTGCATAGAGTTTTTTGCCAGCTCAATGAATCATGCAGTTCTCTTCAAAACTAATTCATGTCAGAAGTTAAATGATCTGCATTGACAAAAACAATGTTCTCATGATGTGCTTTTCCCGACAGGCCTTGATTATAACAAACCTCCATACAACTGCCATCATGCTATTTCCTGCACTGCATTCTTTTTTTTATTAATTAAAAATTATTTTTGCCAGACAATATAAAAAATCTTTTGAAAACCTTTACCTCCTAAAGTAAATCAGAATAATTTGCTTTATTGCTGTAACCTCAGGACATTATGGATGCTGAGTCTTAAATTGAAAACGTGCGTAACAAAATCACAATGAATTCCAACGTGTTTATGACATTTTACTGAAAAACTGTCTAAGTAGGGGAAACTGGCTAAACATGTCCCTTCTCATTTGCTTCAAAGCTGTAAAATGTCACCCACTTTCAAAGAAAGATTGTCATTTTTGGTTACTGATTTGTTTTCCTAATATGAAGAAATCAATTGAGGGTGCAAAACATTAATTTAAAGATGTAAGTTTGATGTAAATCTAATGCAAGGCTGAGCAAATGCTTGAAGCAAATCATTAGAGAAACTTGTGTTCCTACCTCCAAGGCCGGGCCTCAGACGGTTGTCATAGCCATCGAGGAGGCTGTCCAGAATCCTGGTGAAAACTGTGGTGTTGTCTTTCTGCTCATCTGTATTCTGACTGGAGCTGACAATTCAAAACATCAGAGGCTTTACTCACAGCGTGACAAATGCAGTGATCAACAGCGATGAGCAGAACAACACCCTAATGTGTGGCTCAGAAACGCTCTACCTATGCAATGTTGGCCTGAAGATAACCCCAAGAAATGTCTTGTTTTTAACGACAAAGGGATTATACACAAGGTCAATCTGTTAATAATTAGCTAAACCACTCCTTTAGACGTAAATAACCATTAAGATAGTTACACCTTTGGCAAAATAAAAAAGCTATATTAACATTTTGGCTCAAAAATATTTCACACTAAAGAATACCAACAAAACATGACATCATAAAGTGCAAAATGATGTTATATAAGCAACAGCTCAGAAAGAGGGAAGCCAATTTCTTGTCCTTTAAAAACAATAAGCGCCATT
Source organism: Triplophysa rosa (assembly GCF_024868665.1). Lineage (NCBI taxonomy): Eukaryota > Metazoa > Chordata > Actinopteri > Cypriniformes > Nemacheilidae > Triplophysa > Triplophysa rosa. The sequence goes on from NC_079908.1 coordinate 3,122,343, forward strand.
CATACATAATAGTTTGTTTTGTGGTAATCGTCGCATTCTTTTTGCCGCAGCAGGTACTGAACTACAAGAGTGATTGTGGACTGAATAAATGTTGTTTGGTGTTTGCTGCTTGCTGCTTGGAATGAAAACAGATTTCAATGATGAAGATGAGGTTATTGTGATTAGTAAGTGGATGGGGGTGTTTTTAAATAATGAAAGATGGAGAGCATGCGAAAGACAAATGAGAGAGACATCAATTGGCACACAATAGTTATTTGAGTTATTTGTGCATTTGGTGCCTCATATCTATCATGTTATTGTATCTAACTCCACAATCTTTGATATATTTATATTCCCCGGTACCAGGAGTGTCAATGGCCGTGTCTCAATCAGCTCCCTTGTTCAGTAGTCAGGGCACTGAGCAGGGAGTCAGCCATTTTAAGGACTGTCTCATTTGCAAAATCATTCCAGTGGACTGAAACGTTCGTTCCCTAAAAATTCCCACAATGCACCGCAAAAACCAGGGAGCATCGATGCTCCCTATGTTCCCTCAACGGAAACCATGTGATTAATGCATGATTAATTAATTTATTAATGCCATCTGTGAAGTATCACACCGCGCTTAAGCAGTCATGTCACAGGAAAATAACTGAACGGTGTCCTAATGTGAAGTGAGCCAGTGTACACGATATACTGATTCACAACCTCGGGAACAAGGGAGCTGATTGAGACACAGGGAATGTGTTCATTTCAATCAGTTCATTCAATCTAGGGATGCTCATTTCTGTAAATTTCCCTAACCGAGAACCGACACTCGTAATCCGAACATTAACCGTTAACCGATAAGATTCTAATAATAAATTGGAATTTAAAAAATACATGCTGCATCTCATTTCGAAGGCTGCGTCCTCTGGAGACATCCGGAGGACACAGACTTCGAAAAGAGAACATACCTACAGTTGACGAGGGTCTGTGACACGTTAAATATACAAACATTTTTTTCACAGTTTTATTTTAACATGCAAACAGCAGCATAACGAATACATGCATCAACAACAGCACCTGCATTCACATATTATCACATTTTCACGAACCTGCAGCGTTTTGGACAATGTAGAAAAACTAAAATAATATAAATCCAAAGCATAAAATAAACAGGCAAGAAAAAAATTGAATTAATTAACAAAATATGACAAAACGAAAACACAGAAGAACCGGCAAGGTTTATTTCCGTCAGAAAGTTTTTTCATCAAATAAAAATAGCAGGCCTACCTCAATCCAAAGCTTGGAGTTTTTATTTAATAAAGTAACATGTTTACGTGTTGTGGTGACAGTCTGGAGCTTGTTGACAATTAGACCCGAGGCAGAAAACACCCTTTCAGATGGCACAGATGTCCCGTGAATGTAGAGATAACGCCACGGGAAGCGTGTCACATTTGCTTTCCAACAGCCAGTCTTAGCTAAACAAATATAAATCCGATCTGCTATACCACCCAAAATACAAACATTATTTTTTACTTACTCATATTTCACATTCGTATTTTTACGTCACGTCTAAAAAGAAGGCATGGAAACCACTGGTCGTGCCGATTTCTTCTCCTTTCCAAAGCGCACTGGCAACCAATGCTAAGCATCCATGAGATAAGTTTATGTAAAGGATAAATTGATGGCTAGCACCGAAATTCCCTTGCAGTAGCTCCGCTATTAGCTTTGTTGAGCCGTAGACACGCCGGGAAGACAGAGAATGTTACAGCGCATTGTGAGCGCGATTGTCCCGTGTCTACATTTAAAACAAAGAACTTGAGCAAGGCTGCCAGTGGCACTCCGTTTGGAGGAGTAAAGCCCTGACAAATGTGGCCTCAACAATCAGAGGAATTACACGTGTCCTGTTTCGTCAAGTGATTTGCGTGATCGGATTTTAATCTGTCTCTAAAACGTTTCGGAGGGCATTAACACCTAGTTGCGCACGTCTGCACGCTCCGTGAGTTAATGCTCAGTATGTTTTTCTTTCACCATACATAAAACTAAAAACATGTACGATTTAATAGTCATTTAAAAACGTATTACTAAATTATTTTATTATTAAATAAATATTATTAATATTATTAAACTTAAAATAAACATACCTTTTAAATCGTTTAACTGATAGTATTAACCGGTCAAAATGTTAACGATCGGTTAAACGGTCAATATGAGCATCCCTAATTCAATCAGTTCATTTTTTAGCAAAAAAAAATCATTAGGGTCTAGAAGTCTGGGACATTGCAAATCTAGGATTTAAAGGAAAGATAGGCGATTTCGGAAACGGCTAACAATACAGCCAGCTAGCACTGAGCAAAATATCCCACCTTCCCTTCACGTAGGGCTATAGTCAAGTCCACCATTGTCGAGTCCAAGACAAGTCCAAGACCAGGACTAGTCGAGACCGAGTCAAGTCCGAGTCCAAAGAGGTTCGAGTCCAAGTCAAGTCCAAGTCCAGAGAGGTTCGAGTCCAAGTCAAGACCGAGTCCAATTGAGACAGTCAAGACAGAGACAGAAAAAAATCATGACTACAAGACCACATACTTAACTATTGATAATTTATGTGATGCAAGAGACAGCATATCTTCTATTCTAAGATAATCATTTTTATTATTGTTTGTAATGATCAAAAAGCAGATAAAATAAGGTCATTTTATTTTTACTATATAGGTATAGCACTAAAGTCACAAAGCCAAAGTGTAACTGTTTATTACTTTTTTAAGGAACTTTTTTATCAGCCCTCCTAACAGCAAGGTTGTGCAGCAATGAACACTTTTGTGCGTGTGTGCGTGCGTGCGTGTGCGCGCCTGCCCGTGCACGTGCGTGTTCGATAGAGGAGCCGCTAGAAAGAGCAGAGGCTCCACGGCTCGTTTATAAGCACGTTTATAAGCACGTCGGTGCCCATCCTTAAATAACATGTTCATCACAATTACAATAAAAATACGATCATTCTTATCTTTAAGCCCTACTTTCCAAACTTTCTAAAATACTCAAATGCAATGCTAACTCTGAAACATGGCATTAACTTACCTCTCTTTGTGATGCCTTTGCAGGTGTCTTACGAAATTGGATGTTGTCCCACATGTTTCGGGGAAAGTTTTGTTGCAAAAACTTTCCTTTTAAGCGCACTGTCGATTCATTTATTATGGTTTGTAAAACCAATCTGTATTATGCCGCTGCTCGCTGACATCGTGCCTGATGAATGATTGATGCTGGTTCGCGCCGCGGACGAATCATTCATTCGAACCGGTTCTTTCTTTTTAGTGAACCGTACGAACCAGTTCAGCTGAATCGTTCCCGTTTAGCGTCTCCCGTAAACACTTAATATTATCCACAAATTAATTCAGTTATTCACTTTCTGGCGTGCATGACAGTCCCGCGGACTTGAACCAATATACCGGAGTTATTTAATTACAACAACAGCACACACTGAACTGAACTGCTGTGTGAAAAGAGAACTTATGAGCACGCGCAGCTCTCGTTCTAGAGTCGAGAGTCGGCAACAGTTTTCGGATCATTAGTGATGGGAAGTTCGGATCATTTTACTGACTGGGATCTTTGAGTCTCGTTCAGCAAAACAAATCTTTTTTCGAGTCATATCGTTCATTTCGTTCATTTTAGCAAAATATAATTAAAATGTTACATGTTACTTTCCTAACACATCTACTACTTTAGTAGTATTTACATTACAAACAATACAAAACTATAATGCTATAAGAAACAGAAAAGATTAATTCATTGTTTACCTGGGTCTTTAGTCTATGATTAGCTCACCACACCTCTTATCTGACAAGTCCTCGGGTTTGACTCGTTCGTTCATCACGTGACAGCGTCGTAAGCTAAACCAATGCAGTCAGAGCCGGAAAGAGAATTGATTAGTTCACCTCTCGAGTCTTCGGGTTTGACTCCTTCGTTCATCACGTGACAGCGTCGTAAGCTAAACCAATGCAGTCAGAGCCGGAAAGAGAATTGATTAGTTCACCTCTCGAGTCTTCGGGTTTGACTCCTTCGTTCATCACGTGACAGCGTCGTAAGCTAAACCAATGCAGTCAGAGCCGGAAAGAGAATTGATTAGTTCACCTCTCGAGTCTTCGGGTTTGACTCCTTCGTTCATCACGTGACAGCGTCGTAAGCTAAACCAATGCAGTCAGAGCCAGAAAGAGAATTGATTAGTTCACCTCTCGAGTCTTCGGGTTTGAATCGTTCATTCTTCTTGAATTCCAGTACAGGACCCATAGAATGTTGCGCAATGCGTATGCGCGACTGAACGAATCACTCCCTAAGACTACTCGTTCTTCCCGAGTCACATTAAAGATTCGTTCAAAATGAACGAATCGTTCAAGAATGACCCATCACTACGGATCATTAGTTTTCGGATCACAAGAATATTGCTCTATCAATGTTTTGTTTTGAAGGAGAAAATAAAACATATATCGCTGGACTCGGACGAGACCGACTAGAACATTTGCGAGACCAATGATCAAGTCCGAGACGAGTCCGAGTTCAAATACCAAAGAGTCCAAGACAAGTCCGAGACCATAAAAAAACGTCTCGAGACCGGACTCGAGTACTACAGCACTACCTTCACGGTACACTCCAAATGCAACGATTGTACGAAAATGTTGGGGTATTGTGCTAGCAAATGGTTTGATCCCAGGGAACACACATCCTGATAAAATACATGTACAGACTGAATACACTGTAAGTTATTCTTCGTGCATTCCTGTGGCTCAGTGGTTAGAGCATGGCGCTAGTAATGACAAGGTCATGCGTTCGATCCCAGGAGATTGCACATAGTCAGAAACAAAAATGTATAGTACAATGCAATGTAAGTCGCTTTGGATAAAAGCGTCTGCCAAATTCATAAATGTAAATGTAACTATTGCCTACCCTGATCCCACCTGGAAATAAACTACATTTTTTAAAATATGTATTACTATTTCTAGGTTAACAATCAAATAAGCCAATTAAAAACTGCCTTAAAACCTTCTCAAAACATGCTTCCAAGATGGATGAGCAGGTGTTGCATACTTGTGAAGTCCATGCCAATTTGACTTGGTAAACTGCAAAAGCAAAAGTGGGTCATAGCAAATTCTAAGATAATATAATTTATTTATCTAAAAATTGCATTCCATTACAAAAATGCAAAATCAAGTGTGGTAGTGGTCTCAAACTTCCGGACCCAGATAACTACAAACTGTCAACAAATACCACTATACGAAAAATAAAATGAGGAGAATACTTCCACCCTTCCCCCATCTGCACCAATAGACATACGCGCACATGCATACACACCCCACGAGCGACACAGAAAAGGGGTCATGAGGAAAATGTAGTCTCATATATTACGCATGCATGCCAGTACAACACTCACAGCACGCCGGTAATGTCAGGCTGACCTAAAATTACATCTTCACTAATAAACAGGAGAATGCCGACCCAGCTCAGAGGCATTTATTTAGGAAAAAATAAAATCGCAGCAGCCACAGAATATACTTTGGTAGGTTTGTGGGTGAATAAGAATGAAAGCACACTGATAGATGCACACTATACTGCAAAATCCTTCTGCTTATAAATAGCACACAGATCCCCATTAAACATTGTACACCAACCCCATCTACAGGTCATCTGAACAGCAATATTGTACAATGCTGTCCAGCATCATGGTGCCGTGGGGTTTCCGCTGTCACGCAGCACAGCGTACAAACCAGACCATATATGCCTGTGGCATTTTCTAGCCTTGTTATAAAACATACAGTATATGAGAATGGCAATATTATTCTGATTCTCAGCTGTCCAAATTTACAGCTGTAGCTGTTGTAATCACAATTCATGTAATCAAACAATTTTCTTACTGAAACACCCCTCTACACTATTCAGTATAAATAGTGTCGATATGTTAATAGTGAACATACTACTTAGTGTGCCTAAGACTCAATAATGACCATTCAACACAGTCAATGTTACATATCACATTTCAAATAATAAATTGTAAATGAAAAACCGAGCAAGATATGTTGTTTTTGAAGACACATACTTTTCAGCAGTTACAAATTGACATGTAAATTGCTTATATTTTCTTACAAGACTAGCTTTTATCTACAATATTAAGAGAACCATTATTTGTGTGTTTGTTCAGGTCATAAAACGAATCTAGTGATCCTCATCGCTTACAGGTGATACACATACATTGACACTTAAGGTCATCACCTTATACATACACACGAATATCATCTAGAGCCTAGTAGTGCTGTTCATAAAGAGTAGAGTATATGACAATCATTCTGATATCTAATGAAAATATTTACCATCTACATGTGCATAAACATACCTTTTTCCAGCCAGTACATTAGTCACCAGTAAACAGGCCCAAATCCACAGCCAAGCCACTCCTCTTCCACCCCACATCATGCCCCCAATTGATGAATCCTCACTAAAAAGGAGAAAACACAAAGACTATCAAATATCTACATGATGTCTAGAGTTCATGTGTTCATTTAATATTTTAAAAGAATAGACAGGATTACTTCACAGTTGAGACTTTTAAAGCTAAAAGTTCTCCCACAGGAACTAACTAGAAAAAAGGTGGAGTCTAGGTCGAAAGAAATAACCCAAAATTTGTATACATGTTGATAAACTGATATGGTTGTGATTAGAGGGGACATATAAACAACAATATTTAATCTGACAGTTTACAATCAATATCTTTCTAGAAGATATATGTAACTTTAGAAATGCATTAGGATACCACTGTTAGTTGCTAGCTGATTTGTTGATTCACAACAATATAGCCTAATCTGAGAAACAGCCCACTACCCATTTAATCATCTATATATGAAGCACAACCTTACTTTAACATGTATATATTACGATACATACAAATGACCACATTTCACCTAAGTATCCTCTTTTAGAAACTATTCAATGTGCGTATAGACTAAAAGAGCAAGTGAATACTGTGCTCTCTAAAGCTCATAATACAGTTTGCGCGTGTATTAACACTATAGCAATACGAATGACCATCAATAACACCATAAAATAAAAATAACTGTTATACATGATAATAACATCATGACAGTCACCAGTATAAGAAAAAAACAACACAAGACTCCGCAATCACAATGTACACTTACCTCTGCTAGGATACTCTATCTTGCGCTAATATAAGGCTGTGCAACAGCGTGTTATAAAACAACAACAATATACGCAAAGTCTGCGTTGTCTCCGTCGAGTATATGGCACTAACACATTAAAGCAAATCATTACGCACGCAATCTGCGATCTAATCCTTTGTTAAACGTCGTCAAAATGATTCACAGCTCCGAGTGAAAACGTGATCGCCCACCGAGGCACTCTCGATAATGCCCAAATTCAGAATGGGCAAAATTCCCTTACTTTACATGTACTATGGTGCCGTTTCTAAGAGCTGTACACGTTGAGATACGCAAATGCGTATAAATGTATTTTAAAATTAGTGTATGACTATCGCACGCATCGGGTTTGTTCCTAAACATTTGCAGTAATTCAATTGGCGTAATTAGGTATGCAAATCGTGCATTGTCATCTCCAAGTTCAGCCTCCATCAAAACATCACAGCAATCATGAATGCCACGATCATTATGCATTTAACGCATCCTCATCAGTGTAACAAAAAAAGAACAAAAGTTCTTAATAATCCATTTTAGATTTCCGGGTGTACCTGTGGTTCGCCCCCCAGCCCCCATTTTTACAAAATCCAAAATACAAGCATCAAATAATCTATAGATCTATATATTTATGTGCACTTACAGCGAAAAGTCCTTATCATCAAACTTTTGCAAATGGTTTTTCTGTTCGGGTGCGAGAAGATGCTCTGAGATGTGAACTGTGCTGACTTTGATTTGGAGGCTGCTGCTGGTGATGATGATGCTGAGCGCGCGCAACTCTCGCGCACTCTTCATCGAAACTCTCTTTCCAGTTTACAGCAAATTGGTCATCTACCAACCTCTAATCCACAAGAAACGCCGATACTGCGGCTGAATCGGGATTTACTTTAGGCGAACGATCGTGCTGTTCCCCTTGAATGTGAAATTAGATCACTTCAGTCCACGGCGATTTGTATTATAGAATGGAAGGTGGCACCAATCTCTCATCGAAAGACCAATCCGCCCCATTTTTCATATGCAGCACAATTTAACTTGCACTGCTGTCGACTTAATCTGTTTTCACTCACTGGGAAATCAAATCATCTTACATTTAGCCCCGGATCTCGTCCCTTTCGCGCGCTCTTCTATTGCGTCGGTCTGCATTTGATGCTTCACAGTGCAATCCGCATCGTACTCATCACAGTAAATGTGCTATTAATTATGGCAGCAACATTGTTGAGTGTCACCGCGTAAAAAGCATATCATCGATGCATGCAACAATGTGCGTAATTCATGCGCATGCATATAATAAATTGGCATGCATTCATTTCTTACCAAAAAATCCCGACGACACGAGTCCTTCCCAAAAATCACCTTGAAGCAGTCTTTACAAAGCCCCTCTCCTCACTGAGTCACCGCCTGGAATATTGCACAGCTATTTTTTGCAGTCAAATGCTTGAGAAAGAGCCGCAGTCCTTACAGCGCATCTGCAGAGGAGCTTTAACGATTCCGTGTGTTTTTTTCTGATCATTTGCGTAGCGAAGACACAAACTCAAAGCTGAAGGGTGTTTTAGCGTGACATTAACGAGGAAAATAGCGCAGCTCTATGAAATCACTGCCGTTATTAGAGGCCATGACCATCGATTTCTGCCTGTCGGGAGTTAGAGAGCTGCTGGACAGATCTGACACATTAGGATGGGTTTGATATACAATCAGCAGCGTATTCGTGTGCATTCACCCATGTGGGCTTTCGTGCACGCGTGACATTGAACAATAAATGACGAGAACAGTAATGAGTTACTGTGTCTCTCGCGATCACATCAGTGTAGTTTAACTATAACCTGATGCAATGCGAGCAACAGCTGCAACACCAAGTTTCCCTCTGTGCGTGTGATTCTACATTGTCGTGTATTATGTGTTCGCCCTGTTCCCTGCAAGTGGATGGTGACAAGAACCTGGGGAAATATGTCAGATCGCATCATTGCACGTTTTACGTGACCGTGCAGACATGTGCATCACGAAAGTTTATATTTGCCTAGACATGGTCTGTCTAAGCTTTCTTAATACAGAACACTTTGTACCCTTTATTTTATCGGTAACTCATAAAGGATTTATATTTATAGAATGACATTTATTTAAATGCATGATTTTTATGACATTTTCCGTGTCATTTCAGCACCACGGACAGGCACGAGACTACAGACATCTTTAAAAGCGCAGGAGCTGTCCTAGCAAACACGTTCGCTCAGGGGTTATGTGGAATATGATAAGTCACAAGCAAAGTATTTTTTACTTTGGTTTATTTTTTTGAATGCATGGAGGCATTTCCCTAGTGAATATTATCTAACTATATGCATGTTAAGATACCAATGCAATAGAAGCAACCAAATGCTTTACAATAGAGCGTAAGAGAAAATCCTACACTTAAAAAAGGTGCTTCAAAAGGTTCTTCGATGCCATAGAAGAACCTTTGACATCTGAAGAACCTTTCTGTTTCACAAACTGTTCTTTGTGGTGAAAAAAAAGGTTCAGATTATAAAAAGAAAGAGATGGTTCTTTGAAGAACCCTTGGCTGAATGGTTCTTCTATGGCATCGCTGAGTGTACTCGTGTTAATATAATAAAACTAGACTTTGTATTAGGATGACAGCAGTCATTTGCAAGTCTCATGTTTCTGACCCTTATTTGTGTGTTTAATTTTTTATCATTAACACTTTAAGGTTCCACTTGTTAAAATGAATTAAAATTAAACAATACGTATACAGCATACATTTATCTTACTATGTATAAAGTACAACATTTATGCCTTGTCATTTGTATTTAAATTCAACTGAAGTAATTTGTCAATATCAAATATAGTTAATATGCAATGAGATTATATATTGGCTGTATATTGCTCAATATAAGCTAATGCGCTGTTGTGAATGCTAATGAATGAGACCTTATTGTAATGCATTTTTATCTTATTTCATTTTTATTGTAGATTAGTTGTTAAAGTGAAATTCTATATAGGCAAACAAGGCTTTCACTGTACCTTCATGTCTCACTATATGGACATGCCTATGAACAGTATACAGTATGACAGGCTTTTCAGCAAAGAGACGATATAAAAATATACAAAAAAGATAATAAAATGCAAAAATTAATCTAAATTGATCACATTTTGGGCTTTTGTTTTACTTGAGTGTCTAATGTAAATCACCAGACCACAGCAACCAAGTAATGTTAACCATATGTAACACAGACCATCAGCAGTTTGTCACACATCTACGTTTCAAAGATCACATTAAAAACTTGCCAAATTTGTCAATATGACCTCAAAATATTACCGGTAAATTCCATCATGAAATATTAAATGGGTGCATTGCAGTAGGTAGGTATTACATGAAATGTATCAATGCTTTTTTGAACACCTTTAGACAACATCATGTAAGTCAAGAGTCTAAAAGCTGCCACAATTTACGTTTATAAAGCATTTAATTTCACTTTGAATATGGTCACACATACATAGCTATGTGTATTTTCATTAATTATACCTTTAATTCATTTCATTAATTATTTTATATATAAAAATCTATTTTTTCTGTGTAAATAATGAATGGCTGCATAATAACCCACTTCATTTACTTCTGTCTGGGCACACCTTTGAAGCATATGGTCTGAATAACTTCTAATTAATGTCTCACAAGTGTAAAGTAAAGTGCCATTTAACATTTTATTTTGCTCAAATGCAACCTCATGTAAATTGAGTTTTTTTTTTTTAATCAAAATCAACATATTTCACAAGTCACAACCAGCAGCGGTTTCCAGCAACCAGCAACATTCCAGCAACCAGCAACATTTCTTTTTTTCATCTTACCCCTTTTGCCATTAAAAAAATCTGAACAATTTTCAATGAAGTCCTGATGTTTCAGTGGTATACAAGGTAAAGCAAACTGGCAGGCTGTGCTTCTAAAGGAAAGCAGACAGTTCGAGCAGTTTATATAACAGTGATTACAAGCTTGGGATTTAGTAAACCGCTGCCCACATTAATACGTTTCTGGCCATCTGTTGTTTGCTTTTTTATGTTTAATATACAGTGGTTTACATGTTTAATATTTCTGAAACAGTTCACAGGATAAATAAACAACTATATAGGTTCATGAACAATATTTTTGATTAATAACAAATTTCAGCGTGATTATGAGAAAACAAAAATGTTCAAAAAAACATGTCACCGTATTTGTCCTGCCAGTTGACAGAAGCTGTCATCCCATGCTTAAAATAGGCAGAGAGGGATGGATTTCAGATTCTTCACCTGTAAATGAAATGCTGGAAGAGGTGACATAATCAACGCCTGTTCGCATTCAAGACTGCCAAACTTTCCACTATTCTGGGAGAACCGGCAAGGCTTCCAGGTTTCTGAAGTGCAGAGAAATCACAGATAATCACATGGCACCATGGAAAGTGTCAACAGGTACTCGTAAGTTTTGCCTGCATGAACCTGTGAATGGCATCAGTCAGACGGCAACACAAAATTAATTCCGAAAGGAGGCAGAGACAGATGATAAAAAACTGTATCTGTTTTTGCTGCATAGCTGGAGATATTTAGAACATTCTTAAGGACGGATTCATAAATAGACAGTGAAATTAAAATAAAAGTCTACATCCCTTATATGTGATTTATAAACAGGGGCTCACATGTAAACACATACTGTAATCATTTACCTTTCATGCATTTGACAGACACTTTTATACAAAGGGACTTACCGTGCATTGAATCTATACATATGTTGAGACACATATGTGTTTCCTGAGATTATTGCAAACACAATGCAATCATGGAGCTTTAAATGAAGATTATTCCTTAATATGTTTTGCTTAAATAACTTCAAAATGTAATGTTAAAACGAACAAATTAAAATATTTTGCTCGAACGGTATGCATCTTTAAAAGTAATAAATGGCACCTGGTTTCATATCTTGTTGTATAATGCAATTAGGTGCGACTTAAATGTCTATATACATTTTACTGCCACTGTATTTGTCACTGGACATTTGACTGTGATGGAGCTATGAGTGTTTCGCAGTCTCTACTGCAGAGATAAAACTTGCATTTATCTATTCGTGGTGCTGAACACTGAGCACTGAAAACGCTGTCTCTGACCGTATGACTGCCGCTTTCTGTTGGTTCAGCCGATGACAGGGACTACAACAGGCTGTCACACTGGAGTGGCTCATCTCAGCATGGGCCTGTCTCATCAACCACCAGCCAGCTCTGAGAGTGCCTCTGGACACGACAATACACTGGAAAGCCAAGTGCCAGAGACCAACAATTTGAGGCCTATTTCAGTCTGGTCTCAGAGCTATAAGTTATTCTGAAAGTCTTGGGCAAAATGGGTGTGTTAACGGTTATACCAATGCTCTGTTTCAAAATCTACTTTACTTTAACAAAATCTGACATTAGTTTAGGCTTTTCAAAAGGTAGACAGTATAATTATGCTGCGTATTAAGATACATTCTTAAATTCACATTTTTAGGATCCAAGATGATGGGAGGAAGTATAAGAAGTCTTGATTTTAAAGGTCTAATCAGACGAGCAATTTCAACAAGTTGGTATGATTTATTAGGGTCTTCGTGAAATGTCTGGAACATATTTAGCTTAAAAACACTCAATGGCTGTGTAAACAAAACCTTCTTGCCTCGTCAAAAACAGCTATGCTCACAGCAACCCGTTTTGGTGCATGTCTCTTTAAATGATAATGAGTTACAGCGAACCCCACCCCCCTTCTGTCCGGCGTGTCTGTAATTGGTAGTATTCACAGTACTTATCACACATTGGCAGATATTAATATTGTTAATATGTTAATATGGTTATAGTTCTATTCAAAGTTTCAAAGTAATTTTCGTTTAACATTATTGATTGTTTTATTGTTAATGGTGTAATGCAATTAGTGATGTGGTGTAATGCAATTAGTGATGGTCGTATTGTTTCTAACAGAGCCGTTAGTCTGGGCTCGATTATTATAGGGAGTTTAAGCGTAGATCCGTCCATTGGAGATTGATTGCTCATGCCCTGTTGTTCACACTGTATCGCGAGAGTTTCTTCATACGGGTGAACGTTCTCAGGCGAGATTGCGAGAGGTGGCTCATACGAGTAAACGCCATCGCTGAGAAAACGTCACTTCTGTCTTGTGATTATTCTTCCTGTTTATTCTCAGGCGTAACATTTGGAGGCTCCGCTGGGATTTTTGATTTGAGGACTGCCCCAGCTTGTAGGTGGAATCCTTGTGTCAATCATCCCCAAAATTACTCAGGTATGGGAGAAAGTGGGCAGTAGCAAAGTGGACACGGTGGTTTTCCGACAGTTGCTGGTAACCTGTATCCTGAAGTGAGCTAAGTGACCACTAGGGGCAGCAAAAGCCAGTTCAGTCAGATAAATCCTCTCCTTCTGTTACTTTCACTGCTCCCAATCAAATGGAGTCTGAATCAGAGAAACTTCAACTGGAAATTAAAGGAGCGTTATACAGCTTGACTGTAGGGCAATTAACTAAAGTATGCAATGTACTGAAGATCTCGGGGCCTGAAGACAAACAGGTGACTGATAAAAGTCGCAGTCAGCTGATTTCTCATATTATAAAGCATCTCGACCAGGGAGGGCTAACTGACCTCGAGGATGAGGGCATGTCAATACTCCTCAATGTGCAGGACATAATAAACACAATACAAAAGGAAATTCCAAATCAAGCTGATGAACAGGAAAAAATTCTGAAAGAGGTTGAGGCACTCAGAGTGTCATTGGAAGAGAAAGAGAATGCAATGCGGGACTTGATAAATAAAACCAAGAACCCCTTCTCATGCATCAGTACTCCTGCAAAGAGTATGGCCCTAGCAATTCCAGATAGCTCTATGTGGCGCAAAGATTTTAAAATAGCAGGTCAAATTGGGGAACCAGGGCAGAAGGATAAGTTGATATTTTCTAGTCTGGCTAGACAAATTGAAAGTGGGCTCAGCAAAGGCTTCCCAGAGCCTGATATCATTGACGCTGTAATTCGTGCGATCACACCAGGCCTACAGTTACGGAGTTACCTTGAGGGGAAAGAAAATCTTACACTGCCTGCCCTCCGCCGAATACTCAGGTCCCACTATCAAGAGAGAGGCGCCACCGACTTGTATACACAACTCACTTCGGAGGTACAAAGTAGTAAAGAGTCCCCTCAGAACTTCCTGATGAGAGCAATGGACCTGAGGCAGAAAATACTGTTTGCCTCCCAGGAAGATGAATCAAGTTTAAAATATGACCCAGCTTTAGTTCAGAGTCTATTTATGCATACCGTCCTGACTGGTCTTCAGAATGACAACATTAAAAGTGACCTACAGCCTTACCTCTTGCAGACTAATACCTCGGATGAGCTCCTGTTGGAAAAAGTCAATATCGCCTGTGCAAATGAAAAAGAAAGACAGGACAAAAAGAAAAACAATGTCCCATCACGAGCAACTCATGTGAGTACAGTACAGTCCAGTGAGGTGGCGGTGGAAAGGAAACGCCCCATCCAGCAAAGCACCAATCCCTTTCCCCTTGATTTGTTAGGTGAAATCAAAGAAATGCGCGCTGACATGGTACTGTTGAAAGACCTGAAGGCTGAGGTTTCCCAAATTATGGAAACTATACATAAGACTACACCGCCCCAGTATCCCCCACCAAGTGCCGAGTACCAAAAATGGCCAGCCCCATGCCTGATGTTTTCAACCCAACCGTCCCCTTCTCATAGAACTGAATCAAATGTCCTGCCATATGACCACCAGCCCCAACCAACAGCGATGCCGGAGTACCGACCAGCTTTTGGTCCAGGACGGATGAGGGGGACAGCTCAGTTCCAACAAAGATTTGCGCCCCAACAATATTATCCAGCTCCTCGGCCTCAACCCAGGTGTGTTGCATGTACCCAAGCTGGTGAAGAGTACTGTCAGCACTGTTTTAGGTGTGGGAGCACGGAGCATTTTAGGGCGGGCTGTAGTGCAGAGAGATGGACAAAACCAGGAGGCCGGGGTTATTTAAACTAAAAATGGTTACTCCTGAGGGACACGGAGTAACCAAATGTGTCAATCTGTCCCAATCTTGTGCAAACTGTAAGAAAAAGAAAGGCGGCCTACAATTAAAACATTGTTCAGTGTGTAACATTACCTTATACTGTTCAAAAGAGTGCCAGGCAGCCCATTGGCCTGTACACAAAAAGTATTGTGGACCCTGTGCATGCTCAGGTGTGAAGAAACAAGCTGTACAGTCACATGTGAAACCTGAGAAAAAGAATGTTCTTACTGCCAGAAATACCAATACAGTAAGAGAGTTAGTAGGAAATAAATGTCTGATCTGATGTTTCCTGCACAGACATAAGACACAGGCGCTTTGGGACACTGGTTCACAAGTTTGCGCTATAGACGAGGTCTGGAAACAGGACCACTTACCAGATGTGCCGCTACGGTATATAACCTAGTTAATTGACCCCCATGACCCCCTACAACTGGAAGCAGCCAATGGGACCAAAATGCCATATGTTGGTTGGATGGAGGTACTCTTTCAACTTACTGCTAGTGATAATGAGTGGCTAATACCTGTGCTAGTGCTAAAAGGCAAGCAACAACAATGCCCCATTATTGGATTCAACGTCATCGAACACATTGTGTTGTGCAGCCAAGGAAACCAGGTCGAGCACCGAGACAAAGAGGGGTTGGTAAAGGCCGTCAAAATGGCATTCCCTCATCTGAGAAAGAACAAAGCAAAGACCCTTATTAACGCAGTGATCTTAGGGCGAACGTGTGAATATAAAGTGAGAACAGTAAATGAGCGAATCAGTGTGCCAAAACGGAGCGTCCTTCAAGTTGAGTGTCGAGTACAGACCCCACCCTTTAAAGAGAAAACCACTCTGATTTTTGAACCGCACGAAGTCTCGCAGTGGCCTGAAGGACTGGAATTCTGTGATACCTTGGTGTCAGTAAAGGCAGAAATGGCCCCAAAAATCATTATCAGTGTGCAGAATCCTACAAATTATGAAATTATACTTCCAGGTAGAACTGTTATTGGTTCTGTGCAGTCAGTGCAGTCAGAGTACCCAGTTATCATAGTGGACCAAAATCACTTACCTGCTTCGTCCACCCATTACATCCAGGCCCAAGCAACTGGTGAAAACATCCCTCCGCCCGAAAACTGGGACCCTCCTATTGATCTGACACACCTAGATGAACAACAGAGACAAGTAGTCACTGAAATGTTACGAGAGGAATCCGGATCATTCTCCAGAACTGATGATGACATTGGCTGTGTACCAAACCTGCAAATGAACATTTCACTGAAAGATAATGAACCAGTAACAAAAACATACCTCTCTGTGCCCAAACCTTTGTATCAAGAAATGAAAGACTATTTGCAGGACCTGATAGCACAAGGGTGGATAGAAAAATCTACGTCGTCTTATTCTTCTCCCATCGTCTGCGTAAGAAAAAGAGACAGTACCCTGCGCTTATGCATCGACTACAGAGAACTCAATAGAAAAACTAATCCGGATCGTCACCCGATCCCCAGAGTTCAGGATGTAATGGATAATCTGGGGGGAAATTTTTTTTTTTCACTACTGGACCAGGGAAAGGCCTACCACCAGGGATTTATGGCGAAAGACAGTAGACATCTAACAGCTTTTGTGACTCCCTGGGGGCTATACAAATGGGTGCGGATCCCCTTCGGCCTTATGAATGGACCTGCAGCTTTTCAGCGCTGCATGGAGGAATGTTTAGAGGGTTTAAGGGATGACATATGTGTGCCATACCTAGATGATGTTCTTGTGTTTAGTAGGACGTTTGAGGACCATGTTAACCATGTCAGAAAGGTGCTGCGACGACTAAGGGGCCGTGGGATAAAACTAAAACCAACAAAATGTGACCTGTTTAGAACTGAGGTTCGGTACCTGGGGCGAATAGTGTCCGCAGAAGGTAACAGAATGGATCCCACCGATACAGCTGCAGTAAGGGCTCTGAAACACAAAAAACCCAGCAATATTGGTGAGCTGAGAGCCGTTTTGGGACTTTTGAGCTATTATCGGCAATATGTAAAGGATTTCTCACGTATAGCCAGCCCCCTCTATGAGTTGCTTAAAACACCTAGAGAAACACAAGTACTGACAAATCAAAAGAGAAAGTCGCAAACAAAACAGAAGAGTGGAGTTCCGTCCAACACTCCCATTGAATGGACTGACACACACCAGTCGACACTAGAACAGTTGATTGATTGCCTCGTCCAACCTCCTGTGTTGGGTTTTCCCGAATTCTCTCAACCGTTTATTATACATACCGATGCTTCTCAGCAAGGACTTGGTGGGGTGTTGTACCAAAAGCAGGCTGGAAAACTCAGAGTGATCGCCTATGGCTCCCGTACCTTAACTGCATCAGAAAAGAATTATAATTTGCATTCATGCAAATTGGAGTTTTTAGCCCTCAAATGGGTCATTACTGAAAAATTCAGAGATTATTTGTATTATGCCCCGTTTTTCACAGTGTATAGCGACAATAACCCACTTACCTATATACTCTCTACTGCCAAATTGAACGCAACAGGATGCAGGTGGGTCGCAGAACTGGCCGACTTTCACTTTACAGTCAAATACCGTCCTGGAAGAGAAAATATTGATGCGGATAGCCTGTCTAGAATGCCTCTAGATATGGAAAAATTCATGAGCGAGTGTTCAGCGGAGATGGCATACGACGTGATTGGGGCAGTTACACAAGCTGTGGAAAGCCAGGATGATTCCAGTGTGGTATGGTCCAGGGGTGTGTCAGCCACAGAAATATCTACAGTGACCTCTGTTATTCCATTAACAACGGAACAAATTAAACATGACCAAAGAAATGACCTTACTGTGGGACCAGTTATTCAGTACAAGCTGACAGAAACAAAACCCTCAGGTTCACAACTGAAACCACTCAGCTCACAGGTGAAATGTCTTCTTAGAGAGTGGGACAAACTGGAGATTGATGAGAATGGAATCTTATACAGGAAGACAGTAAACAGAAACCAACTGGTGCTTCCAGAACAACATATAAGTACAGTGCTAAAAGAACTCCATGATGAAATGGGCCACCAAGGTGTCGATAGAACTGCATCATTGATACGGGATCGCTTTTACTGGCCCTATATGCAGAAGGAGATAGAGGATTATGTCATGAGGAGATGTGTGTGTCTTAAACACAAAAGACCCCACCATGAAACAAGAGCGCCACTAACGAACATGGTTACCACTCAACCGTTTGAACTTGTGTCAATTGATTTCCTGCATCTTGATAAATGTAAAGGTGGTTACGAGTACATTCTGGTAATTGTTGACAATTTCACACGCTTTGCACAAGCTTATGCCACAACGTCCAAATCCGGTAAAACAGTCGCCGAAAAGATTTTCAATGACTATGCCCTTCGATTCGGATTTCCGACCCGTATACATCACGATCAAGGGGGTGAATTTGAAAATCAACTGTTCAAACAACTGGAAGCCTACTGTGGTGTAGCGGGGTCGAGGACCACTCCCTACCACCCTCTAGGGAACGGACAGGTTGAGCGATTCAACCGCACACTACTCCAGATGTTACGGACCCTCACGGACAGACAAAAATCCAGCTGGAAAGACTCATTAAACAAACTGATTTGTGCATATAACTGCACTCGGAGCGAAGTGACCGGTTTCTCCCCCTTTTACCTGTTGTATGGGCGCTCCCCACGATTGCCAGTTGACATGTTGTTCAGTTTGAATCCAGAGCAGAGAGACAGTAACTACCATGACTACATGGAAAAGTGGAAGCAAGACCTTGAAGAAGCATATCAGATCACGAGAGAAAATGTTCAGGAGGCTGCATTGAAAAGCAAACGTCATTATGACAGTAAAGTGAAAAGTTCAGTATTACAGCCGGGTGACCGTGTTTTAATCAGAAATTTGACACCTCGTGGCGGCCCAGGAAAATTGAGAAATCACTGGGAGGATACGATTCACACAGTTGTGCGTCAGGTCAGTAAAGATATCCCTGTCTATGAGCTCAGACCTGAAAAAGGAAAGAAAAGATCCAGAGTTCTACATCGCAACCTTCTTCTCCCATGTGACCACCTACCTGTAGAAATTCCAGTACAGACACAGCCAAAGAAAAACTGTAAAAAACAAAAGGAGGAACCTGTACAGCCAGAAGCAGAGGATGATGATGATGATGAGTACTATCCAGTGATAGTTCAGCAGCCATCTGAGCTTTGTCCAGCTGAAACGGAAAACTCTGTGTGTGCTGATCCACCCCTAGATTAAGATCAAGTGGAGTACTTTCGGGAGACAGAAGATAGTGTTCCTGAGGACCAAGTTGTGGAAAATCTTATCTGCTCGCCTGCGCCAAGTAATTTCAGTGAGAGAGAATTTCAACGACCTCAACGACCACGTAGGCAGCCAAAGGTTTTCACGTATGATAGGCTGGGTTCACCAACGTGTCACACAATAGGCACACAGCCACACCCTACAAACTTTGAAATGCTGTGGACATTGCCTGCGTACCCATACTTTTTTTTCCAGTCATATAGACACAGAATTTAGATTTTTGCCATAGTATACACCTCCTTGCACTGCACAAATGCACGTACACTGATCACAGAATGGACTGCCAATGCACATACACTGAGCCCAGAATGGACTGTAAACGCTGAGTTCACACTCAAATAGACTATCGAGCATCAGTGCTACTCATAGACTGGTTCTACTTATAGACAGTTCCAATGCACTGCTAGAAGGGACTGACAATGAGACTGAAACCAAGGGTGATAAGTGTGAGATAACATGGACATGTCAAAAAAAAAAAGAAAAAAGAAAAAAAAGGGGATTTGAAATGGACATTGGAGTACAATGTGTATTTTTTCCTACGAAAAAAAAACAGAATGCATGTAAAGAGTTCCAGTTTGTAACTTGTTGAATAAGTGTCTGAAATGTTATGAGGTTAAAATCTTCATTAATGATACATAGCATACATGTTGCACTAAGAGTGAATGTTGGGGACAACATTTATTTTTGAAGGGGAGAGTGTAATTGGTAGTATTCACAGTACTTATCACACATTGGCAGATATTAATATTGTTAATATGTTAATATGGTTATAGTTCTATTCAAAGTTTCAAAGTAATTTTCGTTTAACATTATTGATTGTTTTATTGTTAATGGTGTAATGCAATTAGTGATGTGGTGTAATGCAATTAGTGATGGTCGTATTGTTTCTAACAGAGCCGTTAGTCTGGGCTCGATTATTATAGGGAGTTTAAGCGTAGATCCGTCCATTGGAGATTGATTGCTCATGCCCTGTTGTTCACACTGTATCGCGAGAGTTTCTTCATACGGGTGAACGTTCTCAGGCGAGATCGCGAGAGGTGGCTCATACGAGTAAACGCCATCGCTGAGAAAACGTCACTTCTGTCTTGTGATTATTCTTCCTGTTTATTCTCAGGCGTAACATGTCAACACAACACACGTGCAGTGGCAATGGTTTAGCTAAATGATATTTCCTGAATTCCTCTGCGGTTAGTTTCGTCTTAAACGTCTCAAATCATTTGTCCGGAGACAAAAAAATAAGTCACAGCAAACAGCTAATGCGCTTACGTTGTGCGTGTGTGCTTACCTAATATCCACGGAATCCACTGCAGATCTCAGCGGAATTACATGGATTTTAGCGCTTGTCATTGACAAGTTATAACGTTATACACACAACGCTAGTTTGCTGTGACAGATTTTTCAGCCTAAGCACGAATGATTTGAGACGTTTAAAACGAAACTAACCCCAGTGTTCGCCCCTGTTCATTAGCAAAACAAACAGCTTGCCGCAGCTATACATATTTACGCACATATTGTAATATCATTTTTACAGCTAAACTCCAAGTGTCCATCTGCACTTATACACAGTAAGTTTAACACTGGCTTTGAATGTTCTATTTAGCCCGTGACTGACTTAGCTCCCTTCGCTGTCATATGCTAACGTTATCCTCCTATATATACGGTACATGTACGTCAATTCAGACTGTTGATAAAAAAAAGCAGGTTTTTATGGTTTCTGATGGATTTCCACTAAAAATAAAATAAATCCACTCCTGTCTCTTCCTAGGTTTGGACTCTGTGCAGTGACTACATTGCATGTTGTCCACGAACTTTAGCCATGGCGTCACGTACACCGCTGTTGCTTGTGAAAACAACAATGGCGGAGCGCGGTGGGTGGAACTGTGTAGATTAAGGGGCAGTAACATTATAATAAAATCCTCTTTGGACGTCTTTTTTCTCACAGAAAATTTTCTTACATGCTTGCAGTGAAAGGCACACCAAAACAAACGTACTGGGTTCTTATTTTTCACATTTTATGGGTTGCTAGATGCACCGGGACCCGATTATAGCACATAGTCTCCTTCAAAATACTAATGTATACAATGAAACACTAAAAGGTTTTGAAAATGGAAATCTACTTCAAAATGGAAGATACATCAAAAATATGTTATGGCTCTTGAAGGATTGTGTTGTTAGCTAAGCAAAAGGCTAATTTCATATTATTGGAATGACAAGTTAGTTCAGTATCCCCCCACAAGGACAATTTGTATGGTGCAGAAAGCTACAGCCTATGCAAACTGTCCCAAATCAATCTTTTATAATCATTTATAATGCTTCATCTCAGTTAGAGGGTTTCATCAGATGCATATGCATGGCCTGAAGTTAACCTCCGGTCTGTGTTTGCTATTGGTCTGGCTAGTGGCTAGTAATATAACAATTTATTTTATATTCAGTTTGTATTTAGGGGTCAAGCCATTGTGTCTATGACAGCCCATTGAACTGTATGTTAATATTTTTGCTTATAACCTCTGAAATCTTTCATCTAAAATCATGAGAGTGGTGTCCTTTGATCCCTTGAGTCATGGCAAGTCGAACCATACCAAATGTTCCTCGGTCGGCCATTGGGGGCGCCACTCATTTCAAATTCTTTTATAAAATGTTGTATTTTACGAACACAATGGCGAATCGTTACAAAACTTGCAGTGGTTTATCATGACCATATTCTGAGAGTATCTGTAAAGTTTTAAGCCAGCGACCCTATTGATCAAGATATTTAACGGAATATGTCTAATTGCTTATAGCATGTGAAAAACTCAACATAATATAATGTCATTTACTCTAGTACATTTGTTAGCTCAAGCCGAGTACTTCGATATAAAAATTGTCATATTCCACCATACTTTCCATATGTGCCATATTCAATTATATAAAGAACAAACTTTTTCGAACTCCTCCTACAAAATTGTCAGATTTGCACAAAATTTAGTATACAGCATCTACAGATACTCCTGACAAAAAGTTAAAAGCTTTTTGTTTGATCGAACAGTTCTTGGTTGAGCAAGGTGAGCATGCCAAAGGGTCATGTGGCTTTTTCTTTGCGATACTTTTTAATATTGACACAAAACTATGTATACAACATCAGTAAAACATATTGTTTACCTCATATTAATTTTATGAAAGCGCCTTCTAGTGGTCAAAAGTTATAAGCAATTTCGTTGTGTTTCTAGGCTGTTACCTTTGTTATTTAATCTGATTTTCAAAAAATCATGATCAGACATGACCACATGTATTTCCCTTTGTGCCCTTGTAGGACTTGACCCTGTAATTGCTGCTGGCAGCTATATTAATTTATATTCCTATTTTATTTCATATTAATTATATTAAATTAAAACTACTCAACAGTTATTGATTCTTTGCGGAAGTTAATTTCAGGCCACATAACGCTTGTTTATGTTGTTGCCACTGAAACCGTCCATAGCACAATTGGCAGAGATCATGGGTTTGATCTCCAGGGAACATACATACTAAATAAAATTGTATACATTAAATGCCCTGTAATTTGCCTTAGATCATAGTGTCTGCCAAAAACATAACTGTAAGTGTAAATGTAAACAAGGAAGGAATTAAGTAGTAATAACATGATGACGAATTGTTTGTTTGGTTGGGTTGAATGCATGCATGCTATAAAAAACTTCTCAGGGTAGACGCACAAATCACTTTATTTTAATGACCATGACATGAAGATTCCCAACAAAATGCAAAACATTTCATATGTTGTAAATTGGAGAAATTTGGTTTGTGCCATTTTGATTGGAAGAAAATTGTGAAAGTTTGGTTTGTATGGTTAGGTTTCTGATGTTTATCCTTGCCCCAAGTTTATGTCCATGTTGGCTGGTTGTCAAGCTTGTCACTTCTAATAAGTGACAAATGAGATTTTTTTAGCAAAAATGTGTCTATTGATGTCCACAACAAATGACGTCCTCAACAAATGATGGTAAAGCTTTCCTTTAAAAATTAAGGATTAAGAGATTAGGGGTCAGATTTACTAAACAGGGCAAAAGAGCACGAGAGCATAATTTCAAAGAAGCAAAGATGGCAGTGGAAATTTAGAGTTAAACAAACTGGAGTGACATGGACTATTTCAACGATGTGTTTACTCTTCAGCGCGTTGAAGTTTGGTTGCATTGCAGTCTATGGAGGAGTCAGAAAGCTAAAGCTCTTCAAAACTATCTTAATTTGTGTTCTGAAGGTAAACAGAGGTCCTGACAAATGACTTGAGAGTGAGTAATTCATGACAGAATTTTCATTTTTCAGCGGAGTGTCCCTTTAAAAAAAACACAGGCGCAACATCTCATTCCCATAATGGCCAACACAATCTACCAAGAGCAGCGCAAATTAGCACAGGGTTTAGGACTTTTTGGGGCGTTAAATAAAGCCGTAAATATCAGTACAATGATGACCGCAAACCTCGCTCCGTGATTCATTTAAATACTCTCTTCCCATAAAGTTTGCGTCTGAAAACGGAAACTCCTACAAATGCATATGCAATAAGTTCAGTCGCAAAAACAGCTGCATCCACCCATTTTCAGCGCAAAAACAATAGGTTTTTACGCCAAAAAAAGTGTTTGCGCTGCCGCAAGCTGTTAGTAAATCTGGCCCTAGCACTGACTGCTTTAAAATGAATGCTGTGCACACCATGTATTGTTAAAGAAAGATATTATTGGGCCTATAGGAAGTCATAAAAAATACTTTAAAAGTACTGTTTTTCTAAACTTAAATGGCAAAGGGTGAAATGCCCCCTAGTGTGCATTAAGTACCCACCTTCCGACAAGTCAGAGATTAGTGTGAGGAAGGACACTGGAGTCAAACGCAGGGTCAGGCAAGTTTATCAGAGCACCCCCACATTCATCAAACAACACAGCAGAGAATAACAACGGAACAAAAGATACGTCAGAGGTGGCAAAAGGCTCGAGCGCTCGGCCAAAAGACCGTTACTGGGGAATGGGGGACAAAAATAAAAGTAAAGAGTCCGGCCATGCAGGAGGTGAGAAGGCTGCTAAAGTCCACACAAAGTCCAGCCTGAGAGAGGCGGTAGAATGGAGAATTCGAAAGCAATGGGTCAAACTCGAAGAGATACGAAATCAATGTTCATACAAATGCCCAACGGTAATCCACACAGAGCGAGAGGTTTCAAACACGGGTTCGCTAGAAGATGATGAATAGTAATCCACATGCGTTGCTCTCACAGTTCTCCAGAAAGAATCCATGGGTGAAAAACCCTACGGTAGAGCTGAGAGACTCCCTGGTTGAGGGGACGCTTGACTCGCCTTGGATAAACTCCTTGAGAAATTCGCCACAGGTAGCAGGCAGACGAGATGGCTACCCAAACAGGAACAGGACTAGCAAGACAGGGTGAGCACAGCACTGGAGCCTGGACAGGACAGGACAGGACAAGACAAGACGAGCAAAACTAGGTTGACAAGAATGGAATGGAATGGAATGGAATGCAAGACCAGAGCATCAGAGATCGCCAAGGAATAAATTCCAACGGACTGACAAAGAACAATGTGAAACACAGGGAATAAAAAGGAAAGTAATCAGGAGGAGAAATGAGAGACCAGTTGGGGAGAATGAGCATTGAAGGGAGAACCAGGTGAACAGGAGAAATCACTAATGAGCAGTAGATAGGATAACAAGGGGGCGGGGCCACACACGCGGCCTCAGAGCACATGGTAACTGTCAAGTGCTCGACAAAACAAAAACAGAGGACCACACAGACAAAGACAAGTAGTGCTAGACCCGAGCCCTGACAATTAGTGTTTGGCTCAATTAGGACCAAGCTGTGGTCAGAACCATTTACATAGCTTCTCAGATTTGGCATAAAAAAATTCACTGTGTACACTATTTATAGCAATATATTTGTATATCGATCTAAACAGCCAGACTGTTCGATTAACAGGACACAATCACTGCTGGATTCACAGGGTTTCTGGCCTGATGATACTTTAAGGACATAATAATTGCCATCCTCTCACACAAGGACTGTAATCATGCTGAAGCCACTGCCGGTATGGTAAGAGTTCAGAGCGAGAAAATTGATGAGAGAAGGTCAAGAGTTTAGCAGGTTCAACAAAGGATTATTCAGACTGAAGAGGTGATATTTGTCAGGAGCTTGACAACCAGTGGAAGCATTAATATCACCAACTGATCAAAATTGATTATCAGATTTTAGTATCATTGGTGCTTCCCAAGAATTTACAATATGCATGGTTACGTCCTGGTTTTCGATAAGCTAGCATAGGTATTTCCGTTGAACTGACAGCTACAGGGTTTCATTCTACACCCGCTGCCTTAAAAATGTGTGAAAAGTGATAACTGAAATGAAATTTGCTGAGGAGATGCAGCAGGGCTCATCTTTTTCCCCCTCATGCCGATAAAATGTAAATGTCTTTTCATCCCGTTTTACGTTTAGACAAGTGAATTAATGTTAAGGCATGACTATTGATCTGATGTAATATTTTGTTAAGATCTTTTGCAAATCTTTGACTGAAATAGGGTATATTAAAAACAGAGAGAAACATAAGAAATTAACCTTGCTTTTATTATAAAAGTATAATCAAGTGTTATTTATTAATTGATTGAATAATTGATTCTCTTTCGCATCACCCTAAATTATGTTTTATTAACAAGGTTCGGGAGGAGCACGTGCAGATAATTAACTCGGGTGGCTTTCGATTAACAATCACAGCAATCGTCCCAACAGCCTATAAGTAGTCAAGCAACCTCACCTCCATTCTCTCGGACGTTTTGCAACATCGTCGCTCATAGACGCACACGCAAACACAGCAGCTTGTTTGATTTACACAGTTGTTTTTGGCTTTCGATAAACTATTACTAAATGAGAACTAAACTCTAAGAAGGTTTTCATCAGCACATGGTGGATGTAAGGTATTCAAGGGATCCTACAGAGTTTAAAAGCGCTGCAGCCACGCCGCAGGCCTGATCCATAAAAGCATAATTTCCACACTTATCTTCCCTGCAGATTCAGGAAGTGGTTCCGTAGACCTTTTACGTTTGCGCTCGTCACTTCGTTCGTTCCCAGCTGCAATTGCTGCCGGTGTAATGCCGAGAAATGCACCCCTGCCAGATTATGCACCCACCCTCCCCACAATGGTTAGGGTGAGGATTAAGTGTTAGTTGAGGATTAAGTGTTAGGGGAGGGGTTAGGATTAGGGTAAAGTGTGGGGAGGGGTTAGAATTAGCCAATCGGACATCGTGTTATTGAAGGAGGTGCAGAATCTGGCAGGGGTGCATTTCTCGGCACAACACCGGCTCGCTGCTAGCGCTAGCTCACTGCTAACGGGAGACGAGTGTTCAGATGCCGGCATCTGTAAACACATGCTAGTCATGCTTGCAAGATCGCTGTATTTCAACCCAATTCAATAATGGTACGCCAATACGTTAACGTTTCAATGGCTGTACACATCTTCTGAGAAGTGAAACAATCATCTTGGGGTAAACAATTCATTCTGTCGTTCCATGCAGTTACTCTAATCATGATAATTCCATGCCTCATTACCCATACTTCACCTTTTATTAAACTGAGTTTTACTTGTGTTTGAACCGCCGAACACGCTGTTATGCAAGAAGCTGGGTGAGTACAATCTTTTTACTTGAAAAATATATTTAGCTTTATCATCTGGCACCTCGCGTTGCCACTGCTGCACTCAAGCGCGAGATATCGCCGGCCAGCACTGGCACACGTTCTCGGCGCCTGTACTGTTCAGCGAACGTCATTTGAGCCAAACGTAAACTTCTGGAGATTAGTATATATAATCTACGCTTCCGAAAGTGACTGCTGGTTAACTAAACCTGTCTGTATCATCCAGCAGCATTACGTTTCCATATAACGTGCAGTTCCCATTCACATCTTGCACAAAATAACGCAGCCATTACTTCTAAGTTAACACAACAGCGGGATGCATCAGTTTATTTGACCGGTGCCTAATCGCAAGATCTCAGTCATCCCTCGTCTGCCAACCCGAAAACAACCGCATCTTGGACGTATGACCCTAGCCGCAAAACACCGGAATCATCAATTGTGTTCGACTAATACAGATGCGCACAGCAATATTAAAGATACAACAGCTTTTCATCGAAAACATTTGGGCGACGGTGACATGCACACTCTCCGCTTCTCTCTTCTTGCCCATACAGTTAGGCATCATGCGCAAGCTGGCTAAACTCCATCTGCAAGCTTGGGTATCACCTACACAAGACTTCATCACGATCAACATTAACTCGTAATGGTCGTTTTAACCTTTGAAACCTCCGTAGAAATCACAACAGACCTTGTTCATTCACTCTCACAAACTTTTGCCATGCGAAACTAAACATCATCGCATACCTGCCAGTCATAGGGGCTCTTGGGCTGTCCCCAGCCAGAAAGCGGACAAGTCCCCCGATTTTCAGTATCAATTTCCGGCTACACAAGTCTACTTGATCACAAACATGTCCCGATTTAACCCCTTCTCCTGCCCTCACAAGAAAGGGCTTACGGTCATCAGGCTGCAGTAGAAGGCCATCGGCAATCCCAGGCCGCGCCCCTGACCGCTTCTCCACTCAGCCGAGTCCCTCACCGCAACCCTCCCAGCGTCATGCATGACCTCATCAGCATGAGCACGCCTCTGCTGGTGGCACAGACCTGTTATTAGCCCTCCCCTTCGAATATATATTCAGCTAGCTTTTTTCCCCCGTCACCTGTCACCTCCTCTTTAACCCTTTGCCCCGTCAAGGGCCTGCTGCCCCTCCGTCGAACTCAAGCGTGAGGCTGCCTTCGTTCACGGCTCCGGCGACCACCTCCCTTCCTCAGGCCTGCCCTCCCTTCACGCTAGCGTCTACCGCTCTGATGCCATCCCACCAAACGCCCTGGCTCTGGACCTCAGCACCACTTTAAACCTCCAGTCAGCTCCATTAAAGGGTACCTAAGCGGATTTCAAATTTTTACAAACTCACCTACGGCTCACCCTCCTCAGCAGTAGCCAGCTCTCAGACATTGATACTCATCAAAAGCATTGAAATAGCCCAGCCCAGACCCCAGAAAACCAATCACGCTGGAGTCATAACTAAATGCATTTACACTGCAAGGCTACCATTCAATCCGCACCGCACGCATGCTCAACGCCAGGTTCACATTAGCCTTCTTCAGCTTCCTCAGATGCTCGGAACTAACCACCATTTTCAGCTTCAACCCTGAACTCCACCAACCATCTCAGACCTTTCCATCTTGGACACCGAAACGATCTCACAGCATGACTAATCAAACGAAAAGAGGACATTACATTTACATCTTCAACTTACAGTCTCCCATCCAACCTTCTCAGCCTACCTGCATCTCCGACGCCTACAGGTTAAGACGCTCGAAACTCTCCACCACTTCCATCTTAAACCCAAAACTCCATCCAATCACCTCAGATCCTTCAATTTTAGACACCAGTGATCTCCTATTCCATCAAGCACAGCAAGACCGATCAAACAAAATGAGGATACTACAACTACCCGCATCTCCAATTCCCACAAAGTCTAAGCTCCCCTACAACCAGCTCTTCGCCGACAACTCCAACCACCCCGCCACTCGCTTCTGGTTCCAAAACACCCCAAATCCGTTTTATTCCTTTCCGGCTTCCAGTAGACCATTCTCCAGCCAGTCCTTCTGCATAGGCGCGGCAACCAGAGCCCACCGAAAAAGGCTTCTCCGAACCCCAGATCCAGTATCAGCCAGTATCACCGAAGCGACAGCCCCTGCAGGTGCCCGTGCTTCCAACCCGTGCTCTGCCACAGCAGTCATCACTCATCCAGAAGCCAGTATCGCCGCAGCGACCGCCCCCGCAGGGGTCCATGCTTCCATCTTGTGCTCTGCCGCAGCAAACACCACCTCCTTAGAAGCCAGTATCGCCACAGCGACCGCACCAGCAGGGGCCCGTGCTTCCATCTCGTGCTCTGCCGCAGCAGACACCACCTCTTCAGAAGCCAGTATCGCCGCAGCGACTGCCCCCGCAGGGGCCCGGGCTTCCTCCCGTACTCTGCCACAGCAGACACCACCTCTACAGAAGCCAGCATTGCCACAGCGATCACCACTGCAGGGGCCCGTGCTTCCATCTCGTACTCTACTGTAGCAGACATTACTCCTCCAGAAGTCAGTACTCCTCCAGGAAAGAGCGACTGCTATGGGATCAGAATTGTTGCAATATTCTCAATAAATAAACTATGATCCGCAAATAAATATAGAGAGTTTCACAAACATTTTTTAAATCCACATATGCACAAAAAGCGAACCATAAATATATGTTAGACGTTCCACAAAAAGAAATGGAATTCACAAATAAATACAATGAGATTTGCAAATAAAAAATATTTACAAATTTATTTCAATGGCATTTATTGGTAGATCACTTTCTGCACATTTGTGGATCGCTTTCTGCACATTCGTGGATCGTTTTCTGTGCATTTGTGAATCGCTGCACGCATTTGTGGATCAGTGCACGCATTTGTGGATCAGTGCACGCATTTGTAGATGGCTCTCTGTGCATTTGTGGATTTTGAAACATTTCTAACGTCAAAACGCGCACACAATCCACAAATAGGTGGACTCCGCCCACTATCTACGCAAGCCAATCGGGTAACTTCCGCTTTCGTTGTCCAATAGGGCACGTTCTAACTTCAGCCAATCACGTTTTGTTCTGCACTAAGATTCAGGGAGCTAACATGGCGGCTAGTGGCGGTCTAAAATGCGTGATATACTAAGAAATGTGAATGGCCTCTTCTTTACTCAGTAATGATTGTTTGTGTTTATATGCATTGTCCTTATGTTAGTAACAAACGACTGAAATGTTTATGACTTGATAACAGCGTGCACGGACTGGGGTGGACAATCCCGGTGACTAGGGACTGATTTGGTCTGCTGCAAGCCAGCCGTTTTATTGTCTTTATGTACCAAAGTGATAAATTCCGATTTTGGCATTCGATAAAATATAATCTGTTTCCCCGATACTGCATGGGTAAGCAGCTAGTTCGCACCGCACACTCAGCGTGGCGTGGAGTTTCAAGGTGCGCAGCGTTTGCATTGCAATGCGCACTGCAGCTGTCGGTGTAGGCTACTACCAGTATAACGATGGCCGAATTAACGTGGGGGAAATCAGCAGCACTGTGAATTTCTATGTCATTCATAATTCAAAATAAAACGTAATTTAATCAGTCATCTCTGTTTATCCCATTCCTGAATGATCTCTGCTGCTGTGGCTAAACTGTTCTGTATAGGCTACTGTCTAACTCTTTGCCACAACAAAGGATGCCGATCCTTTGACTATGATCTTTGGAATTCTGATCCCATAGACTGCCCTGCAGGGGCCCGTACTTCCATTTCGTGCTCTGCCGCAGCAGACACCACTCAACCCAAGCTAGTATCATCACAGTGACTGCCCGCAGGGATCCATGCTTCCATCACACGCTCTGCCGTAGAAGACAACCCCAAAACGAAGCCAGTATCGCCGCAGCGATACCGCAGTAGTGCCTGGTCCACCAAAGTCTTATCTTCTTTCCTCGCCACAACAGACCAGCATCTCGCCAACTCAAGCTAGCCTCTTTGGGGGATACGTTGCTCTAGCTGCTGTCCTGCATCTATTGCATTTTTGGGGGTATGATCTGGGTCCGGGCACACACCGAACCCGGGGCCCTCTCCCCGGTCAAGGGGCAGGTGCTCTGAGTTCGAGGAGGATTACCGAGCTCAGAGCCCTCGCCCCGGGACAGCATGCCAAATACGCATACTATCTGTCCCAGTTCATTAGCTGCAAGGTGAACTCGTGAAAATCATGTCTTAAACTATGGTTACTTAAGTAAAAAAATAGTGGAACACTAATGGTTGCAACAGTTAAATCATGTAAATTGCAGCTAACAATAAACAAACATCAAAACAGACAAATTATAAGAAATTATGAAATGTAATGTATTGGGATCAAATGTTACAACATAACAACATTGTTGAATACTGAGTCAACCGGGGTATTCTAATGAAAACAATGGCTTTATTATAATAAACATGTAGAAACCATTGGCATTTGTTTGGGTTATTAGTATAAATAGCATGAGTTAAACTGGAGACTGGGTCAGGATATGGACTTTGCATAATGAACTTTACAAGTCAAATACATTAAGAAATACTGATATACAGTAGTGTGTGACTGAGTAAACTTAACATTCATGTTTTCTACTTTACTGACAGAGGTTTATAAAGTTAGCATTTTAACAGCTGGTAAGAGGCACTAGAACTTTTACAGAAAGTTTACTTAAACAGATGGAAGCAGCACATCGACACCAGTGTGTTTCCATGGTAATGTGAAGTTAACCTTATTTTTGTGTTGCCTTTCATTTCCTCCGCAACAAAGACGAATCACATATACTCTCACACGCTTGTGCTAAATATGTCCTTGTGTCACACATGCACAAATAACCCAAGAGAACACTCATGCTTTTGCCCTGCTTTAAGGTGCCTTCAATCATCCAACTGGAATATGCTCACATTTCAACAGAAGACAGAACAGAACATGTATGGTTTGGTGTACTTGATCTAAGGATAGCTTTAGATCAGTGGTCACCAACCCTGTTCCTGGAGATCGACCGTCCTGCAGACTGCAACTCCAACCCTGCTTCAGCACACCTGTTTGTAATTATCAAGCAAACCTGAACACCTTGATTAGATAGTTCAGGTGTGTTTGATTGGGGTTAAAGCTGAAATCTTCAGGGTCGATCTCCAGGAGAAGGGTTGGTGACCACTGTCTTAGAACAACCAAGCATAAAACCTATTAAAGGTCACCCAAATACAAAATCAAGACTTTGTAAATGACCATAATATGACTCCTTTAATTTTTGTGGCCATTCTAAACATTTATTAAAAAAAAAAAAAGTTCCCTGCCTGTCTCGCAATGCGCCTTTATACAGTATATATATAAAGTTTTATAGCATTTAATGATGTTTATTGAGTTAGTTTGTGCGATTTTTTTTTAAATATGTTAAAATCACTTTGAAGATAATTCATATTTAGATGTATTAGAGATATTGAAAATATGTTATTTAAATGCTTTGCACTTCAGTGAGAGGGTTGGTGACCACTGCTTTAGATGAATAAATATTGTAATGCCACAAAATGTTCGTTATCAATGTCATATCTTAAAAAAATATCTGGTGCTGTAATTAAAGGTGGGGTGGTTGATTTGGAAAGGTGCTAATTTTAGCCTGCTACAGGTAGCACTGAAATTATAATCCCACTCTCTATGCAATTCGCCATCCAAAGCCACGCCTCCTCCAAACACATGAATGTATTTTGTAAATCCATGTAATGAATTACAAACTAAATCCATCAAATTATTCTCAAAGCATGTACATACCTGTCCAAAAGAAAGAGAGCAACCATGGTATCGTCTTTCAGACCTTTTGCCTGCCGGAGCTGTCTCTATCGTGTAAAAGCTGAACCGATGTTAATTCGAATTTTTCCTCTTTCATGATCAAGACATTTTTTCGCCACTGCTTTTTTAAAAACTGACTTTTGTTTTGTAGTTTTACTTGTTTTTGGTTCTGTAGGAAAGTTTAATTGTTGCTGATTGTCCGCCATTCTCCCTACATTGGCACAATGGACGTAAGTGCGCTCATGACACGTGATGTCTGCGTGAACAGGGTGCTCAGTGGTATGCAAAATACGTTGGCTGAAAATGTACAAATGACCCGTCACAGCGTTCGGCCAGAACGCTTTGATTGGGCGAACGTCTTTTGGTCCTACGCCTTTCACAGATGATATATAATGATAAAAATATTATTTGACCACTATACTTCTTGATTGCTATTAGGATGTAAAGAGATTTCCAACCAACATGACAAAAAAATGTTTCTGGACAGGATAACCCATCCTGCCTTTAAGTGTGATTCTTTATAATGCCCATTCACAATACATCACTTCAGACAGATTTGCAGTCAATTATATCAAGCGACACAGTGAGTTGTTTTGCATATTTATGCATTTAGTGTGCAGTGTTATGCACTACAAAAATTTCACATGAAGCCCAACAAAATAGGGAAGATTTACCTCCAAAAGATTTAAAAAACCAGCATTATAACTAAAGCATACTTTTTATGTATTCATTTTTAATATACAACATGGTGTAACAAGGCAAATTTTGTGAAACTCTCCATATTTCAGTTTTAAAACAACATTATGCTGCGTGCTTTCAAACAACAAGCTTTGTTTTGGAGTTTGAAGTGTCACTTTCAGGCCCTACACACATACTTAATACAATACAATAGTATTAAGTGGTCTCCTGCCAATACAACCTTGTCTAAGGGTCGAGACCCACCTCCATTGCCCACAGAGGATTGAGGGATCTGATGGCTTTCATCCCAGTCCTGATTGCCACCAACTAACAAGTCCATGGCCTGTAGCCATTATCTACTGTACCCCTGGGCCATGATCAGACCATTAACGGTATACTCGGCTGCTGTCTAATAGCCTTGTTGAGCTGTGTTTGTTAGGACGCCTACTGTATGCCTCTCTACACTGACCTAAACTCAGTTTCTCTGCCACATACCCCAACTTAACTACACTGAGGGAAAATTCAATTCTGTTTTCCAATCAGGACAAGTTGGATAAGCAGGTTATCAATAATGTGCAGGCTTAGAAACTTCTGCTGAGTATCCACACACAAGCAGGATGGGCTAACTGCTGTTAGACCCCTGATCACATGGAAGCCAAGTTCAGGTCAAGCCTCCATAGGCTGTGCTCCCAGACACTTTCATTCACGCTGAGAGATCATTAAGACTGAAACTATCATTTGACACTATCATTGCCCAGCTATGTAGCCTAAATTTGGGGCAAAAATAATCAATTATTACCCAGGAATTCAGGGTTTCCCTCTGTTGAGAATAGAGGGAAACCCTGTCTTTGCAGTTAATGTCATATCATTGAAGCTAAAACAAGGTCATTTTTCAGTTATCTTAGTAGTATTTTTAGCCCAAACTTGAGAGGATTTTAATTAGAACGTGACTCTCCTTCTTAAATGAAACAAATGAGAATTCCCTTATTAAATGGAAAGCAACGTGACCTACTCAGTGAGAAGACATTTTAAATTAGAATGCTTAAATTCTTACATAGAAAACTAAAGGTAACCGATAAGAAAGAAAAATGACAGATGAGATCTTTGTAATATCTCCAAGACATCAGTGAGATTAAATTAAGTTGCTTAATTCCCCTGCATCACAGATATTTTCCTGAGAAAAGAAATCTCACAGTTTCAGAAAAGTTCTTAACAAAGTCACAAACTAAGCCTAGGTTTGCCAAGTCTAAAATCAAAAATCAGTATTATTGCAATAAGAATTCAAACATTTCTCATTAAATTTACCCAAATCAGTTGTCTCATTTGTTTTTGTTTTTTTTATTTCTCGTAAGCAAGTGAGACTGACACTTGATACTTAAATAAAACACAACTACGAACTCCATTTAATCTGAGCTATAAAATAACTACTGGGCAATAAGGTTTCCTTCTGTACTATGTATTATAAATGTACTGTATACATGTCACAGACTGTCTTCCTCTAGCAGAAAATTGCAAATAACATTGTAGATATACAGTATGGGGTATATGCACGTGTTACTTTCGCGTTTCAGGGGAAGAACCCTCAGCAATTTCCGGTTGGGGAGACTTAAAGCAGGTATTAATGGGGAACTGAAAACGTACGTACGTTGCAGCATACCGCAGTGGTATGTTGAAGTGGCGTACTCCCATATTTGAATGTTATAACGACAAGTAAACTTGAAAGTATAATTTCAAATACGGTAAAACAGCACTTCTACAGCATCTGCTAAATTGACCTATTTTCTCAGTTTCCCATTTCTCTCTGCTTTAAGTCTCCCAACCAGAAACTGCCGAGGGTTCTTCCCATGAAACGCGGAAGTAACGCGTGCAAATAGCAAATTTGCAGCCAAATTACCACAATAACTAAATTATTCTAACACTGCAGGTCATGTGGCTAAGAATAAGATATGGCGCATAAAATCATTTTCTAAATAATATACTAAGAGAACGTCTTGGTTACGGATGTAACCTCAGTTCCTTGATGGAGGGAACGAGACGTTGTGTCGAACCGACAGATGATGTTCGTCTTGAGAACCTATCAACTTCTGACTAGTTTAGAAAAGGCCCAGTTCCCACGAGGAGGCCACCCCGGGTGGAGTGAGCTCTCACTGCTAGTGGGCATGGGCGATCCGTAGTGACGGCATCCACAATCCAGTGTGCCAATCTCTGTTTGGACACAGCCCTCCCCTTCTGCTGACCTCCAAAACAGACACAGAGCTGCTCAGAGCTCCTGAAGCTCTGCGTGCGGTTTAAGTAGGGGCGCAATGCACGTACTGGACACAACATGGATGGGGTTGGGTCTTCCTCCCCGGTGGGGAGCGCCTGCAAGTTCATCACCTGGTCCCGAAAGGGAGTGGTGGGAACTTTAGGCACATAGCCAGGCCGGGGTCTCAGGATAACGTGAGAATCACCGGGCCCGAATTCTAGGCAATCTGTGGACACAGAGAATGCTTGTAGGTCCCCAACCCTCTTGATGGAGGCGAGCGCCATCAGGAGAGTCATCTTCAGCGTGAGGTGAGAAAGAGCGGCATCTTCGAGGGGCTCGAAGGGGGGCCTCTGGAGGCCTGCGAGGACCACATCAAGGTCCCAAGAGGGTACGGAGCGCGGACGAGGCGGATTCAGCCTTCTTGCGCCCCTTAGGAAACTAATGACCAGATTGTGCTGTCCTAGAGACTTACCAGCAACTGGGTCGTGATGAGCGGCAATGGCGGCTACATACACTTTCAGTGTGGAAGGGGAGAGATTACTCTCGAGTCGCTCTTGTAAAAAGGACAGCACGTTCACGATCGAGCAACTCCACGGGTCTTCTCTTCGAGAAGAGCACCAGGACGAGAAGAGGCGCCACTTATAGGCGTATAGCCACCTAGTGGCCGGGGCCCTAGCCTGAGTGATGGCCTTAACCGCCGCATGGGGTAGGCCACTCAGGATCTCCTCGTCCCGTCCAGGGGCCAGACATGGAGGTTCCAGAGGTCTGGCCTGGGATGCCATAACGTGCCCTTCCCCTGGGAAAGCAGGTCCTTCATCAGGGGAATTGGCCAGGGGGGAGCTGTCGTCAAGAGCATTAGCTCCGAGAACCAAGTCCAGTTGGGCCAGTACGGCGCAACTAGTAGCACTTGATGCTCCTCTTCCCTGACCTTGCACCGGATCTGTGCAATGAGGCTCACTGGGGGAAGGCGTACTTCTGCTTGTCCCATGGCCAGCTGTGCACTAGAGCATCCATGCCGAGGGGGGCCTCGGATGGGGAGTACCCTAGCGGGCAATGGGTGGTGTCCAGGGAGGCGAACAGGTGTACCTGAGCCTGCCCAAACTGTACCCAAATGAGCTGGACTGTGCGGGGGTGGAGTCGCCACTCTCCGCGAGGCGTCAACTGATGAGAGAGCGCATCGGCTGTCTGGTTCAGGTCGCCTGGGATATGTGTGGCTCACAGGGAGCTGATCACCTGCGGACTCCACAGGAGGAGGCGTCGGGCGAGTCGTGTTAGCTGCCGTGAGCAAACGCCACCCTGGCGGTTGATATACGCTATGGCAGTTGTGCTGTCTGACCGGACCAGCACGTGCTTGTCCTGCACGAGAGGTTGTAGCCCCTTCAGTGCAGGTAGCACATCTAACAACTCTAGGCAGCTGATATGCCCGCACAGGCGGGGTCCCGTCCATCGCCCCGACACTGCATGCCTGTTGCACACGGCACCCCAACCCGGCAGGGAGGCATCTGTCGTCACCACGAAGCACCTCGTGACCTGCCCGAGAAAGGCCCCCGTCCGTAGAAAGGTCATTGAAGACCAAGTGGTTAGGGTGCGTCGGCAGAGAGGTGTAATCACGATCCACCTGCTGTCGGTGTGCCACGCTCTCCAGGGAACTCGACTCTGCAGCCAGTGTTTGAGCGGTCTCATGTGCAACAACCCGAGGGATATCACCCCCGCCGAGGATGCCATGTGCCCAGGAGCCTCTGAAATTGTTTCAGGGGGACTGCTGACTGCCTGAAATATTCCAGGCAGTTCAACACTAACTGAGCGTGCTCTGTAGTCAGTCATGCTGTCATGGAGACAGAGTTGAGTTCTATACCAAGACAGAGGATGCTCTGCACAGGGGAGAGCTTGCTCTTTTCTCTGTTGACCTGTGGTCCCAATCGATCTAGGTCCCAAAGCACTAGGTCTCTGTGTGTAGTGTGTCAAGATGAGCCAGTCATCGAAATAGTTTAGTACCCGCACACCTCTCTCCCTGAGGGGACTGAGGGCGGCTTCCACGATCTTCGTGAAGACTCATGGGGACTGGGAAAGACCGAAAGGGAGGACTTTGTACTGATATGCCTGACTCTCAAAAGCGAACCGTAGGAACGGGCGATGACGAGGCAGAATCGAGACATGAAAGTAAGCGTCCTTCAGGTCGATTGCCACGAACCAATCCTGACATCTGATAGACGCCAGGATGCGCTTCTGCGTGAGCATCCTGAACGGCAGCTTGTGTAGGTGCCTGTTCAGGGTACGCAGATCTAGCAACGCCCGCTTTTTTGGGGACGATGAAGTACGGGCTGTAAAAACCGATGTGAACATCTCGGCTAGAGGGACGAGCACAATCGCTTCCTCTTTAGAGGGGTGGCGACCTCGGCCCGAAGCGCGGGAGCATCATTGCCTCTGACTGAGGTTTGAGAGGATGCCCTGAAACTTGGGCGGGCGTCTGGGGAGTTGGATCGCATAGCCGAGACTGATCGTATCCCGTAGTCACCGTGACGGTTTGGGAAGCTCTTGTCAGGCTCCCAGGGACCGATACAGGGAGGCTAGGGGTACGTTCTGCCTCATCGATCTCCCAGGGGGTGGTTCGATGGCTGGCAGTGCGGATCCCTCGCCTTGGGGAAGCCCCCGGAGAGGAGATAGGCTCTGCTGATTTTACCATCCTGGCGATGATGTAGCACACCGCACCTTCGATTGAGAGTGCTGAGGGCTGCTGATTATCCTCAACATTGGATTGACTGACATTGGGTCGGCTGACATTTCGACGTCTGCTTCTTCCTGGGCTCGACCCCCCCGAGGGAGGGAGCTCTGAGGAATCGTCGGATTAGTAAGTCACCCTACGATGCTGCAAGGGACATCTCATCATCACGCACCGTTTCCGAATACGTGGTTGAGGAACAAGGCGGTGGGACCGTCTCATGGGGAATGGTCAGACGAGCGAGACGAGGTGCGAGCGGTCCGCGAGCCGGTGGCTGACGGATTAGCACTCACAGTAATCCTCATATCACCCTCGCTGTAGCGGACGGCAGGGCTGTGGCCACTGCTGTCATGGAACGCAAGCAGACGAGGTGGTGGCTGAGTCACGTGGGAACACAGTCACCCGTGACGCAACCTCTGAATCGTCAACTGCCTGCAGTGCGGGCAGGACGTATCCACAAGGGCTGCCCCAGCGTGCTGGAAGCAGACATCGTGTCCGTCCCCCTCCTCGATGAGTGTGTTGCACCCACGAGAACAGAGGGACATGCCACACTGGAGAAATTTGCTCTTTTAGAGAAAAAAACTCAAACACTTCTGGCACTGCTGAGACGCCCAGGGGAAGTCTCTGCAGGAAGGGACAGTCCGCTGCACCACGTCATACGATTCCAGCAGTAACTCGGCGTAGAGTTTGAAGTCTCGAAGTCGATCATGCGTGAAGGCTCCGAAGAACAAAAGGTGAATGAATGAACCACGCCGTCTCCCTTTTATATCCGGGTATCCGGGGGCGGAGTCCGTCATGCAAATTTCATTCGTCAATTTCATTGGCCTTTTCTAAACTCTCAAGAGCGAACCCCATCTGTCGGCTCGACACAACGTCGAGAGACCGACAGAAAGGGAAAATCCTTTGCAGACAAGCCTAATGCAGCCTCGGAGTAATGAACCCTGTCTGAGCATTCACAGAACACGCTCATGACAAATGCACTTCAGTTTGCTTTAAAGCCACAATATGGAATATTTAGACCGCTAGATGGCGCACTTTCGAAACAATAACAAAAGGCAAAGCTAAATGACGTTATGTAGGAGAGTGGAATTATGGAACATGTCGTTTTCACTATCCAGAGGCATATGGAGATCGCCCATCATGTTCACGGACGAGATAATGAATGAATTTTATTTTATTTCATCGTAATGAATTAGCTTGCAAGAAACGTGGATTGTAATGCTACGTTAGCCCGCGACTAATATTGGACTTTGTCAATTGATTTGGTAGTGTAATGCTACACAGTTTTACGTGTTTAAAACAGTCAAACAGTCGTCGTTTAAATAGTAAATTTGAACGAATCCACAGTATTTACAAGTAACGTTACTGGCTACATATTTTTGTGCGACATACTGTATTTCATAGGGTAACTACATTCATAACTATTCAAATGATCTATGCATGAGTATTTTGTGTACAATATCATTTTGTTTGCTTACCTGTCTATTAAAACACTGTCGAGTCCAAGTTGGTCTTGAAGTTCTCTCCATTTAGAAAACGCCATACCGATATTAATCCTTGTTTTATTTCTTCGTTTGTCCATAATCCTGCTTGCCTCATTTGACCTACGTTTATGCTTTTTTTGGATTTCCTTTACTTGCCAAAGCGTAATCGTGATCCATAATAACAGAACAACAGATGCTGCGTCTAGGGCTGGGCGATGTGTTTAAATTTTTTTATCGAGAATCGACTTTAAAATCATCGCGATATCCGATAATAATCGGGTGTGATTTACTTCATGCAACGTTGCGCAGACGATCAATCTGGGAGGGAATTCGTTCCAGTCCCACCAAGTGCCAAACAAACATGCACGCGAGCGCACAAACCAGCAT
This sequence comes from Triplophysa rosa, assembly GCF_024868665.1. NCBI lineage: Eukaryota > Metazoa > Chordata > Actinopteri > Cypriniformes > Nemacheilidae > Triplophysa > Triplophysa rosa. The sequence continues at coordinate 3,162,785 of NC_079908.1, forward strand.
TGCAGTGACTTCTTTCATCGGGTAAAGCGCGTAGATAAACCATAGCTTTTATGCAGTAGAAAAATGTTGCCGGTTTCCTGAAATTTCATCCTACCCGTCAGATTATCCTACCAGGCATGCACATATCAATGTTACTTCATTTTTTTGCACTATAAAATCATCCTACCTGTTTATTTTATACTGCTACGGGAATATGATAGTGTATTTTCGTTGTTAAACCATTAACGTTATACATATTATTTAATACCTATAGTACAATTTGATTGGGTGTTGTGCTGTAAATTAATCCTACATGTTTCTTTTATGCTGGTAGGATAATCTGACAGGGTATTTACACTGTAAATGTATTTTATGTAGGGATGCACCGAATGTTCGGCCACCGAAAATGTTCGGCCGAAAATAGCAAAAAACGCAAGTTCGGTGTTCGGCCGAATATGTGAAGTGGCCGAATAAATTTTACCACACATGACTCGTGATACGATCAAGCAGCAACCAGCGGAGAGAGAGAGAGAACAGTCAGCTTTTGTGGGCGGAGCTTGGAGGAGAGACCTGAACTGAAATGGTTGTCACTTGTCAGTCAGCATCAGTCAGAATTGCTTGCATTGCTTTTTTTTTCTTTAAATATTTTTGCAATGTAGGCTGTAATAATCCAACAGTTTTCTTTTATTCATATTTTTAGCTTATAGGCCTAATGTGGAATGGCAGTTTTTAATGAACTGTTTTGTTGTAGGGGTACAGAGTAACTTACATTACATTCTTTTAGCAGTCAGTTATAGGCAGGCACGTGCAGGGGGGGGGGTGGAGGGTGCTTGAGCACCTGCCTCTTTGGCTCGTAATGCCGAAAGTGCCCTTTTATCAAGGCAAAAAATATATATTTTGTAATAAAAAGCCATTTTGTGAAGCCCAGCTCAATCTAACTATTACTAAAATTAATGAATAATAATTTAACCCTAAATAAATGACTCACGTGATGACCTTTCACCTGATGACCTCATCTGGGAGGACTCCTCACGTTCAGACGCCTTCAATAGATTAGCGCATTTCCAGGATCTACATACTGTTCGCGGCTGCCGGGTAAGTGGTGTTTTCAGGGGAGCGGTGTGCTTGTTTACTTATTAGTGTATTTATTATTATTATACCTAAGTAGTAGTATTTCACAATAACGCCGCGAAGAGAGCCTGCACGGCTGTGTGTAGCCTGCTCTGAACTATGGAAGGCCGTTTGATCAAAAATGTCTTTAGACGTAACGTGTACAGACGTTAGATGCGTGGACGCGTTATTGCGCCTAAAGACGTAATTTCGTCTACAGACGTTAGACGCATGGACGCGTAATTGCGTGTAGATGCGTAAACCTTAGCGGCTCCATTGTCAAAATAAGAGTCACATCCAGCAATGCAGACCTTACTGATATTTTATCTTTGCTACTCTTTTCTGTTGGCTGTAGTGTTGTCAAAAGTACCGGTACTTCGGGTCCAAGTCGGTACCTAAAAATAAAAAAGTTGTCGGTACCTAATTTTCACAAGACCCGGTAGTACCGACGTACCGGGTCAACCGGGTACTGATGCTCTGTCTGACAGGTTGTTAGTCGGAAACTTTTCATAGACGCAACAAGACGTGATGAGCGGATAAGCGCGGCTCCGATCCACAAGAGATGCGCACAGAAATACTTCAGATTCAAGTCATATCACGAAGAAAACGAACAGAGTTTTGTGGTGAAATGAGGAAGCATCCGGATTTATTTGAACAAGTTCAAGTGGTAAATTTCAAATTATGTTCGCGTTTGCATTATGAATGTTGTAGCATATGTTAAGTTAAAGGTTACATTAAAATAAACATCCCTGTTTGCGTGTTAATTTGTTAGCGCCAATGCTAATCCAGTCAAGTGTCCTTATTAACCATTTAATGCTTTTATAACTGTAATGGAGTAAAATTAATGGGAGGACAGGGTGGGGTTTACAGTACCTAGTATTTTATTTAGGCCTATCTGCAATCTATGTGCTAGAAAACTATCATACTAACTGCATGACTAGCAATGTGTATGTCTTGGATAGATAACTCTATTAGGTTTAAAAAACCACATTTAAACTAAAGAAAAATATATCTGTTGCATTTATTATTTTAATATACAGTTACCTTAATGCAAGTAATCTTGTGTAAATGCAGTATAAAAACTGAGGTTTGTTTTAATATTGCATATGCATGTTTGTTCAGTCAGTTGACTTACTGAAGTTTATTCTATTTGTCTTATACAGCAGCAGACTGAGGAGGATGTTCATCAGCATGAAAGACCCCAGTGAGCACACAACAGTTTCAGCAACAATTAACTTATACTTTATGTATACAAAATGGCATTGCTTTCTATACATTTATATTAACAATGAGCTTTATTAATAAAATTGTGTTTCAATTAGCATGTACTTGTGTTTTGCTTTGGTACCGAAATTGGTACCGAGAACCGTGGAATTTTACTGGTATTGGTACCGACTACTGAAATGTTGGTACCGTGACAACACTAGTTGGCTGTTATACTTATTTTATTATAACATGGCAATGATACGCTTAATTTAATGATTAAATCATTAATCATTAAATTATTAATATGCAAATTTGTCATATGGTGTGACAGCAAAAATGTAGGAAAAAAACCAAGAACGAAGATAAATCTCTCTTGTGCTATTTTATATGATAAAATCCCTGTTATGTTATTTTATATGATAAACATAAATATTAATAATATAAAATAATGTAAAACTAACCAATTTATTCGGCAACTACCAATGTCCTGTGCTGTGATCCAAAAATAAAATGTTAAATATAACAGGGCTGCGTTTCCTGATAATGTTGTCTCTTAGCTATGAAGACTCTGAAGTTACACCTTAACTCAAGTTATTCCTTTTCTAGGTGTATAGCCTACTTCCTAAACTATACCCATAAGAGGTTACTTTCTTACTTCCCACGTTACCAGGTGCTTTCCATGGTGGTGGTGCTGAATAAATATTGATCGTTCAACAATCAATTATTCACTCTATACAGGTACTGCTTTACTGCGTTATGTGAGGTAGCGGCGTTCTTTATAAAATAAGCACTTTAGAAATAGTTGAAGTTGCATTTATTAGGACTCATAGGATAAAAATAAACCAAATTGCAAACTAAATCCAACCATCGATATTATTTAATTTTGAAATGAGTGTGAGAACCCGCAATCTCATGCCCAAATGTATCAACCCCGCTACACTAACTGGCAGTATGGTCATATCAAAGGATCTCAAACTTTGGGTCGGAGGGTCACGAAAAGCCACTTGCTGTTGCGATGCATTAAAAAAGTTTATTCCAGTAACTTACAATTACTTGTATAGTTCACACGTTTATTGTGCTTGGACACTGAATGCTCAAGCGGCGTATTTACAGCGCGTAGCATGTAGCTTATGGCCGCGTTTATTAAAGCATTAAAATATAATCAACATTATTAATCACACTTACAATATCAAGGGAATGAGATTAACAAGTATGCCATTATTGTGCAGCCCTACAATGAGGTATTTTGATACTGAAATTAAACATATTCATTCATGACAAGAAAAAGTAAAGTGAGTGAATGTGTGTTGTTTCCCTATTTTCTATTTAAAAGGTGTGCCATGAGATAGCCTACCTTTGATTATACCTGTGTTTGGGAACCTCTTATTTATATTATCATATATGTTGCTATAGTGTTATTATTTACTCAACAAAACACAGAACCCGGAACATAATCAACAGCTATATCAGGAAAAAAAGAGCTGTATTTAGGGGCTTTGTATTTGACAAAGTTAGACTAACACGATCCAAAAGCTATTTGCTGCCGTGGCATTTTAACTTTTCTATCATTATAATTTCAGCATAAAATGTAGCCAGGTTTTAAAGGTTTAAATGCACTAAAATGCTCCGCGGTTGGCGCCGTCTTTGATTTAGCCAAAAAATTGCAGTTTGACTAAACTTTATTTTGTAATCTTTCTCTTTAAATATACTCAAAATTGTTTGGGTTGCCAGCTGATGCACCTTATTTAGATAAAAAGCTAACAACCATAAGTGTAAAGACAATTATATTCTTTTCATGAAAACATGTCAACATAATGTTCTTTTTAAGTTTATAATTTTATTTGTAAAGACTGCGATGTAAAGAAGCTTTTTTCCACTGTGGCCACTAGTGGGATGTACTCTTAACAGTGTTAAGGTATAGCTAAGAGTGCTCCAGACCAACCTTCTGAACATATAACTTACAGAAGGTACTGTATACTTAACTAAGAACGTTTTGGGAAACACATTAAGATCGAACTTAAGATCGACGTAGCGTTAAGAAGGTTTCGGGAAACGCGGCCCAGATCATTCACACTGTAAAACTAATATATTCATTGTCGATTGATTTTTGTCTAATAATCCCCCCCCCTCTCTCTCTCTCTCTCTCTCTCTCTCTATCAGTCTCTCTTAATTTTGTGCATATTATGTTTTAATGTACTTGAATGCTGTGTTTCAGGATAAGTTAAGAAGGTTAACCACAGGTACAGTGGGTCGAGGACCAGGCAGACACGCACAGAGAACATCAGACTCAGAATATAAGATGCGCAGAAAATAAAACACAAGTAAAATCCAAGACTCACAGTCAGCTACTAGGCAATTTATAATTGGAATTGAAACATTGCTTGATTTAATGTAAATTTGAATGTCAGTTAATGACATTTATTAATGTAGTAAAGTTAGTAAACTATGCAAGTTATTTTACGGACTTATCTTTAAATGGGTTGATGTCAAATGGAGTTTACATTTATAAATTGTCATTATATGTTTGACGTAAATTTGACTTGGCCAATAATTGTTTACCTTTGAATGTTTTACATTGATTTTGGTTACTGCTTCACTTCTTGAAAAGGTCTCCTACAAGTCATACTTCAACAAATATTTTTTTTGGCACTTAAATCACTATCCTTAAGAACATTTCTATAACATTTTATAAATATGGGCCCTCACCTGTGTTTATGTTTGGGGAAATACCAGTAGATTTCGCGCCATGCAAGTGAGAATAGCTAGTGGGAACTGTGTCATTTCGCCATTGCGGTGACTAAAAAATCCAATTCATTACTTGCAATAAGTTTCGATATCTTGTGTAGGCCTATTTTGGTAATTGAATTAATCTTACGTTTCATTCATACAATGAAAAATCAAGTTTTAGGGCTACCCTTTACTAGAAAGAATGAATGTGCATTTTACCCATATTCCATTTAAAAGTATTTTGGTGGCGAAATAAACCTGTTTAGGTGGTTTCTGGAATGAAATTGTTTGAAATATACTGTATGTAATACAATAAACATTTTTTAGCTAATGCTGCTCTCTACATTTTTAACTGATTGACATACGGACTATATTTCAGTAAGGCGTGCAATTTAAACATAACTTCTGATGTGCATTTATGTTCATGGCATTTATAATAAAAAAAGAGACGACTGTGCGCTTGATCCGCG